>NC_080746.1:56537105-56840136 GCF_020826845.1 Diceros bicornis minor
TGATCTGGTAGACACTCGGGATAATTGTCTGCACTAGCGGAAAAAATTATTGGCCCAACACTTTCTTCCTCTACCTATTCCATGGACATCAGTGTCTGAGCCTGTTCCAATACCTGTCACCAAGCCCTCTGTGCCATTACATATAAACGTAAATAAATATTTATCCCATAAATCAAGGCTTCCAAAGCCTGTGTTTTTGACACCCACTGCTCTCATTGTTCCCAAGATGTTCAGAAGATCAGAAATGTGGAATTCCAAACAGTTGGTTGCGACAATGCTCACCCAAAAATGGAGAGAATCAGCAACATAATCTGTCTAGTCCTGTCACTTTCCCACCCTCTCCGCTTCCTCAGTTTGCAGTAAAGATAAGACATACAGGCTTAGACGTGAAACATAGTGGCCAAGGGAGAAAGGGTCATATGAGTCTTCACAGAAGATGAAAATGTTTGAGAACATTGTATAAATTGAATGAATTAAATCAACAATTTTTCTGCTGGGGACTTAGTAAAAAGACTTAAAGAAAATTTCCCTCTGTACCCTTTTTGGATGGGCAGTTACTCCTTTGTAGGTTGGGTGGCTTTCTTTTTTTTTCTTTTTTTTTGTGAGGAGATCAGCCCTGTGCTAACATCTGCCAATCCTCCTCTTTTTTTGCTGAGGAAGACCAGCCCTGGGCTAACATCCGTGCCCATCTTCCTCCACTTTATATGGGACGCCGCCACAGCATGGCTTGCCAAGCAGTGCATTGGTGCACGCCCGGGATCCGAACCGGCGAACCCTGGGCCGCCACAGCGGAGCGCACCCACTTAACCGCTTGCACCACCAGGCCAGCCCCGTTGGGTGGCTTTCTTTACCTGGGGGAGAAAACATTTAGAGGTCTCTGGTTCCAACATACACATTCTTGAAAGGGGAGAGCTGGATTGTTTGGGAGGGGGGACACTCTGAAGATCAAAGGGAGCGGAGTTGGGCTCTACAAAGCAGGAGGATGGAGCGGGGGTAGGGCCTGCAGTTGGCACTCTCCCAGTGTCTCTGGCAGTGATGACTACAAGGACACCTGGGGAATGAACACAAGCCATGGCTTTGGGAACCTTACAGGAATTCTTGGTGGCCAGATTTAGAATGGAAGGAGTAGATGCCTTGAGCAACTGGCCAGATATGTCTGACTGGAACACACCTGCTTGGACAATGAGCCACAACTACAATGGACTGAGGACAGCGCCCCAGATTTTCTAGATTGGATAAGCCCTGGGGTTTTTGCATCCCCACAAAAGCTCTGAAATTGGATGTCCCACCAACCTGGCAGGTGGGGGTGAAGCTAAATTTAATTTGATGTGAATTAGAAAAATAAAATTTTAATTTGATTTGATTTAGAAAAATAGTAAAGAAATCTAATGTTCTTGCCCTTGTTATTGGCCAGATCAAATGGTTCCAATGCTTGAAGCTCTGATATCACAACAGCAGATCTAGCCTGGACGGTTAATGAAAGAATAGTAATAATCTTTTGAGGGATTATCATAGGGTAGGCAACGAATTATTTCATTTAATCCTCACAACACACCTATGAGGTAGACCAAGACAGAGAAGTCAGGTGGGCTGTCCCAGGTCACATGACTAGTAAATGGCAGAACCAGTTTTGTTGGACTCTGTGTCTAGCTTCTATAGCCATTCATTACCGGTCATCTAGACATTCATTCACTGACATCTAGTCCATCACTAATTCATTTAGCCACTCAGAAGGTAAATAGGATTAATACAGTTATTCTGTTACTTGAAAGGTGAGATAGATCTAGCAGTAGTTTGAAGAACAAAAGAATCTTAAAATCATAGAATGTTTGCACTGGTAGCTGGTCTAGTGGAGAAGAACAAAAGCTTTAGAGCCAAATGGATTAGATTGGAATCCTGGCTCTGCTATTCACTCTCTGTGTGCCCTTGAGCAAGTTATTTAACCTTTTTCATTCTCAGCTTCCATATCTGTATATCACAAATAATAATGCACATACATTCTCAATAGACTGATGTGAAGATTAGAGATACATACACTGTTGGTGGGAGTGCAAACTGGTGCAGCCACTATGGAAAACAGTATGGAGATTCCTCAAAAAATCAAGGATAGAACTACCATATGATCCAGCTATCCCACTGCTGGGTATTTATCCAAAGAACTTGAAAACACCAATGCGTAAAGATACATGCACCCCTGTGTTCATTGCAGCGTTATTCACAATAGCCAAGACTTGGAAGCAACCTAAGTGCCCATCAAGGGATGAATGGATAAAGAAGATGTGGTATATATACACAATGGAATACTACTCAGCCATAAGAAGCAATGAAATCCAGCCATTTGTGACAACATGGATGGACATTGAGGGTATTATGCAAAGTGAAATAAGTCAGAGGGAGAAGGTCAAATACCGTATGATTTCCTTCATTAAGTAGTAGATAATAACAACAATAAACAAACACATAGAGACAGATATTGGATTGGGGATTACTAGAGGGGAAGAGAGGAGGGAGGAGGGCGAAAGGGATAATTTGGCACATGTGTGTGGTGATGGGTTGTTATTAGTATTTGGGTGGTGAACATGATATAATCTATGCAGAAATAGAAGTATAATGATGTACACCTGAAATTTATACAATGTTATAAACCAATGTTACTGCAATAAACAAAAAATTTAAAAAAAAGAAGCATTATGAAAGATAAAAAATAAATAAATAAAATAAAACATAAATTGTTAAAAATAAATAAATAAATAAAGGGTCAGATAGTAAAAAAAAAAAAAAAAAAAGATTAGAGATAAAAACTACCTATCTATCTATCTATCTACCTACCTATCTGTCTACCTACACAGACCAGCTAGATAACTTGCAGGGCCCAGTGCAAAATGAAAATGCAAGCCTCCTTGTTTAAAAATTAAGAATTGCAAGATGGTGACAGCAGAGGATTAAACCAAGCATGGGGCCCTTTTAAACCTGAATCCCAGATGGCACACTAGTGCCTGTCATAGAGTAAGTATGCAATAAATAATAGTCCTTTTTTTCTCTCTAGATCTTTGACTCTAACCCTCTCCTTTTGCAGATGAGGAAAATGAAGTCCAAAAAAGAGTGAAAAATGCAAGTTAGTGGCAAAGCCAGGATCACAACCCAGATTCTTCTGTTCCCAGTCAATAGTCTTTACCTCATCATTTCCCAAGTGTGTTCTGGATGATGATAACTGATATTCCACGAACAAAAAGTTTCCACCAACAAGCAAGTTTACAAAACATTGGATTAACGTTAAATAGACATCTTTTGCAGAGCTCCTCAGAGACTTTTCTATGTGCAACATGAATCTCCAAGACAAGGATATAATATGGAACATTCCCCAAAGTATTGATATGGAATCCTTTTCCAAGAGCATATTAAGTGTCTCTTAGAACTCACTCAGAAATTCTGCTGTATATGTTGCTGCAGGGCACTGGAAGTTTCCATGGGTTTTGATCTGTGGGGTGTGGTGGTTCTCATTCTAAATTAGAAGCAAACATCTTCCTTCCATTAGGCCTTTCTGTCAGCATCTTTGCCCCGGCTGACGTGTGAGCCTGAGGATATAAAAATAATGAAAACCAGACTCCAGGAAGAGCATACTTGTTTAGAGTCACCCAGTTGCATCCAAAAGGCAGATGCAATCTGTCCCCCTCCCAGGAGTAGGAATATAGAGACAAAACATACACTATGACCCCCAAATTCTTTCCATTCTGAGTAATTTGCTCACAGCCATCACATTACAAAAGTAACAGCAAAAGTCCCATATAAAGGCACACAAGAAGCCAGGAAATCATGATTCTTATCTTAGCTCCTCCAATTATTAGCCATTTGACCTAGACTGGTTAATTCATTTACTCATCCTCTAACTTTTATTGAAAACCTTTTTGCATCAAATTAACCTCTCGCTTATTTGAACTACCATACATTTACATTTCATCTGTAGCACTCCTCCTCCCAGGCCCTTGAGAATCTCTGTGGAACATAGTTTGAGAACCAGCAGACTAGATGATCTTTATAGGTCCTTTTAGTTCTGATAGTCTGTGATTCAAATTTGTATATAGCCTTGCAAGCTCTTGTCTCTGCCTCTTAATAAAGGACCCTAGCTCCTTGAGAAATGCTCCTCTTAATTTTTGGGAGACCCAGAGAGTGATTCTCACATGCTATGTGGTTGAGATGCCAGGTGACACTGACCCTTCTGTGGTCCCCAGTACACAGGACCCGGTACATGGATTGTGCAGAGGGGAGAATACCTTTCTCCCCACATCATGTTATACTTTGTCACATGGGCTTCCAATAGGTATTATTTATGCCCTTTGACTCAGTTTTTAGTAAGGCAGCTCTTCTCCAGTTTGCTGATTCCTCCTCACCCCCATTCCTCTCCACAAATTACTAAGCATGAGCCAATGGTGAGGGTAGGGGTAGGTCTGCAGCAAGGCCAGGGAACAAACCTGCATGATAAACCTAATGTTGAACTTAGAACCATTCTTCTTTGATTTTGAAGATTCTGTTACTGGACCCACATTGCTTGTCTCCTCAATTTCCTTAGGACAAACTCCCTCCCAGGAGAGACCTAAAGCCCTCATGAAAAATAGACTTTTGGTGAGTTGGGCCGTCTAGGTTGGAAGTGCCTGTTGGGTCCTCCAGGCAGTGGATGCCAAGATGGAGTAAGAAGTGCAAGAGATTTATTGAGGGAAACACCTGTGAAGGACAAAGAGGTGAGAGAACAGGAGTAGGTGGGAGAGCCTCAGACTGTGATGCAGTTCTGACACCTGTGAGAGAGGAAGGAAGGAGGAGCGGGCAGGAGACGGCTCAGACTTCAATGCAGCTCTGAGCAAGTCTCAGCCGGGCTAATGGGGAGCAGCAGAGCACAGACTGCCCATTAGAGGAGCCTCATGTTGGGCAGGAATGGCCTGGCTGTGGCTTGTGTGCAGTGTTCAGTCATTGACAGGGAGAAGGACAGGGAGAGCATGATCATGGTATAAACACTGATTGTGAAGAATGCTGCAGCCAGAGGCTGTCAGCTAACTACACTCCTCCCAGTAGGCTTTCCGTGTGGGAGATCTGAGCAGTGTACTCCCCGTGCCTGCCACACTGGACATGCCCACACCGTGTGAATTCAAAAAGTGAACATAATTCAAGCTTAAACTGAGGCCTATTTTGCATATTTATTACAAATATTTGTTGAGCCTGTAAAAGGTATTGCACTCAGCACTACAGCAACCCCGCCCTCTCCAAGGGAATGACTGAGTCTGGGAAGGTTTCAGATAGTCGGGAGAGTTTTTATTACCATTATCATCAACAATAGGCATGTTTTCATAGCCTCTATTGTATATTAATATTGTGTCAAGCTTAGTAAGTACAAAAGAGAACAATCTTTAGGGAGTTCAAGGTAGTTTGCAATAAAATATCCCTCACCCTTCAGAAGCTCAGAGGAGACTTCTGAAGACTTTCCTCATGCCAATTACTGGATGCTTCAAGGAGGAAGGAGTCTTTTAGTAGAATTGGCCTTGGAGGTTACCAGAGAGACCTTGAAACTGATCTGGCAGCCAACAGTGTGGCACAAGCTCACACTCCACCTCCAGTACCCTGCCAGCCAAGATTCAGGATTTGCTGAGAGGCAGGCCCGACACCTGTTGTGGCTCCTGGATCAGAGTCAAAATTTGAGAGGGAAAAAGGGAAGTCGAAGGAACTGGGAAAGAGGGATTTGTCACTAGAGAGATAAGACAGCAGGCTTTTTAAAACCATGCCAAAATTCATTCCAACCTAATCACCCGGCAAAAGAGAGCGTGTCAGGTGTGGCAAAAACGCTTTGACACGACACCTAAGCTCTGTCTCTAACTCCCTAGCTGACCTTTGTCACTCAATGCCCTCTGGGCCTGTGCTCCTTGGCTGTAATCTGCAGAGCTAGGCCAGACATTCTAAAGTTCTTCCATTTGAACAGTCTAAGATTCTAGCAGCTTCCCTAAAATAATCCTGGAAGAGCCTGCCAAGAGGCATGAAAGAGAGGAGGCGTAGGATGAAAAGCATTTCCAGTGAACCCAGGAATAATATAGTATAATGTAATATAACATAACACAACACAATGTAACATAACACAACACAATGTAACATAACATAACATCATAAGCATTAATGATAGGCAAGAGAATATAGTAATGGGGACTGGTAACATCTCTAAGTTGAGCTAATTTCATGATCAAGACACCCAGGGCATCGAAATGTGACTCTGTTCTATCTTATATAGGGTGCAGATGATCCGGGAAGGAAAATAGTTCCACCTGTCAGCTGGTTCTAAAAGATCTGAGATTCATATACATTCTGTCAACACAGGAACCCCCAATGTTACCAAAGCCAAGAGGACCGAGCTGTCTCCGTCCTTCACCACACCCTCTTCCAGTTTTCTCTTGTAAAAACAAACCATTTCTACTCTCTTTTAAGTTTGCGTTTGCTGTTTATTTTCACCTAGATAAGAATGCCGGGAGGGGACAGCACACTGTGGGATTTCTCCCAGGCCTAATATTTTAGGATTCTAAGAACAACAGGGTTCCATGCTCCCCTCTCATTTATTTCTCCTATTGAGCTAAGAAAACACCAGTTAAAAAACAACGACAAAAAAAACTGCAGTCAAGGGAACGGCATAATCAGCAGCCAATCAGGAGAAGGCTCCACAGTTCTGGCCTTCAGATACGGTATCTTCCAGGCTAGCCCCTCCCAGAGAGGATCAGGTTTTCTCTTGGGGTTCCTTCGTGTTTGAATTAAGCACCACTGAGGGCTATGGTCCAGAAACAAACTCTGAACCTAGTCTTGGTAGACAAACAGGACTAGGGAGATTACATGACCTGCAGGGAGAAAAGGCTCTGGGCTTCCCGGGAGACCAGGCTACTGCGAAGGGAAAAGGGTGTGGCGTCCATGAGGACACAAGAGCAGCCACAGGAGGGCTGTGCTGCCTAAATAAATAATGACATGTTTGACAGCAGATCCAGTTCTTGGACATGCCAGGCCTACCGGTTGCGTGTCTGTTAACTCACTTTCGCCCTTTAGATCTCAGCCTAAATGTGATTTCCTCTGGGAAGCAGGATGCCACACATAGTTGTGCAGGGTGCACACTGCACATACCGAGGGTGTGCCAATTGCAGCATAGATATTACAGATTTATACACTTTTATGACAACTTTCCTGCAGTTGGCAGTTAAGTATTTTGAGGAAAGGGCACCTTTTTTTCTGATTCACAAAACGGCGCCACATGGGCTGGCAGTGACCCTGTTGAGAAGCCTTTCCTAACTCTCGTCGGGTTTAGTGCCCCTCTGCTCTGCTTCAGGAGGACCCTGTACTCCCCCTACCATCACATTTACCACCCTTTATTCTAATTGCCTGTTTACTGGTCTATATTCACACTGGATTATCAGTTTTGTGAGGGCAGAGACTGTGTCTCATTCAACACTGTACACTGGGAAAGAGAACGATGCTTGGCCCTAGCACAGGCTCAACGGTATTTGTTGAATGAATGAGCAACATATTCTGAGCCAGTCCAATGCTCTTGCCCAAGTGGACAGAGAGACTGGCATACTGGAAAGAGTACTAGCCACATCCTGGGTTCAAGACCTTGCTCTACCTCTCACAGACTAGGTGACTTTGGGCAAAATAGGGATAACCCTGCCCTGTCTACCACAAAGGGTCGTTGTGAGGAGCAATTTAAAACTACCACTTAGTAAACTGTAAAAATACTAAACACATGAGAAGTAAAGGAATGTTCCAGGGGCCCAGGACCTGGAGTAGCCTTATATCTGAACATAGTACAAAGTCCCATCCAATAGAAAACTAAGGATTTCTAGGTCAGGCAACACTTTTTTGGTTACTAGGGACAGAAACCCAAAAATGTCAAAAGGCAAATTTATTGCTTCACATAACAAGGGGGAAGTTGCAGCTGGGCCTCCAGGACAACTGGAAATAGGCACAATAGTGCTACAAAGTACACTGCATTCTTATTCTCCTCAGCCTTCTCACCACTCCCACACCCAAGCCTTCCTCTCTTGCCAGTCTACAGACCACAGACTGGCTTCCTCCACACAGCAAGGGACATGGCTACCAATAGCTTCTGACTCCATCTCACAATTTTGCCATCTGAGAGGGACTGAGCCCCTTCTCTTAATTCCAATTTGCAAAATCTCCCTTTGCCCTGGCTTGAGTGACATATCCACCTCTGTGCCAAGGGTGAGGGATACTAGGATTTCTAGGCCCTACTGGAACCACAGGATTAGAGTGGGGGAATCAGAAGAAAGAATGGGTGCCAGGCAGACAAAACAATAGAGGTCCACCACAGTTTTCTAAAGATCATTCCCACACTGAGAACTGAAGTGCCGCCATTTGCAATCACTTAGCTTTGGTTTGGGTTCTGCTCCTCTAGGCTCATTTTTTCATGTCCTTCTCTGAGTTCCTTATAACAGAAGGAGGAGAGCAGAAGGGTGACAAAAGTAGGGAGAGGGACAGGCAGCTAAGTAGAAATCACAGTCCACTTTCCTCTGCAAACCTTCAATAAATAAGCAGAGAAGCAAGCCACAAATCTAGAAAGGTTAGTTCCCTTTCTAGAACTGGTAGCTAGTGACTTCGCCTGCTCAACATCAGATCCTAAAATCCTCTGTGCTTTGGCCAGGTCGTGGCTCAAGTGACAATGTTACTGAAATGGAATACTATTCAGCTAGTCTCACCACTTTCACTTTCTGTTCTGTGGCATTCCTTTCTTGTCTCCTTTCAAGTAGTCTGACCCACGCTACTTACAGATGGAGAAACCAGCCTCAGAGAGGGAATATTTCTTAGCCAACATCACATACTAAAAGGGAGTTTATGGCCAAATCAAGATCAGACTCTATGTCATCTGACACTCGTTTTTCCCATTGTACTACCCTTTGTTTTTCTGCACATTAAGACCTGAAAGATGGGGGCCAGCCCCATGGCATAGCCATTAAGTGTGCGCTCTCCGCTGCTGGCAGCCCAGGTTCGGATCCTGGGCGCGCACTGACGCACCGCTTGTCAGGCCATGCTGTGGCGGTGTCCCATATAAAGTGGAGGAAGATGGGCACAGATGTTAGCCCAGGGCCAGTCTTCCTCAGCAAAAAAGAGAAGGCTTGGCGTGGATGTTAGCTCAGGGCTGATCTTCCTCACACACACAAAAAAAGACCTGAAAGATGAGCTATCCCTTCATCTCACCTCCTTTCCCTTCTTTTGTCTCTCTGGGTCACTGACTAGCATGCCTTCTCTAGGTCAGTTTTCCCACATTACTGTTTAGTGACCCCTGGGCCCCAGTCAACTAGCTGTTGTCTTATCCTAAGCTGTCAGAAATGAAATTCTGATACCAGAGATCCCTCCTAATTATGCAGTATTCTCTTCCTACTCCTTAATCTGAACCCACCATTTAAAGCAGGCTAGTCTTGATGCGTGGCAAAATTTCAGGTATCATCTTGGCTAACTCCCACCTGTCTCTCAGATATCCATTTAGACCACTTTATTTCAGGAAGTGAAATATATTTTTTTATTTGGTCTGTTTCCCCAGTACAGGTCAGGAATAAGCACCTCTAGTACCCCACACTTCCCCCAACAAAAGGTCTATCACCCTGGACAGTAACTGCCTGCTTACTTTGTCTCTACTCTCCACTCTACTGTAACTTCTACGAGAACAGAGAGTATTCCTGCTTCCCTGGACCATTATTTCCCCCAGGACCCAGCAAAGAGCCCAGCACATGGCAAATGCTGCACAAGTATTTACTGAATGAATCGCTAGAACTCCTTGCCATGCTAACAACTGTTTATCCAACGTAGTTTCCCTTGCTCTAAGTCATTACAGTTACTTGACATGCCTAGAGCCTAGAGTAAATTCTTCCTTCCCCTCCCCATAATCTCTCTACAGTCTGCTTAAATCCTATACTTCAATCAAAATGCAATTCTACTCTCATCTTTACAAAAATTTCCAAAATCACTAGCCTTCAATAATTGTCTATATTAGGAAATTCCAAAGTTCTGTGTCTAAATTAACTATTCTCAGGCTTTTCCCTATCCCCACAGAATAGCTTAGTGAAGTTACACGTTAAATGATTCATTGTTATGCACAATTTGTAATTTCTGGCTGGTTGGATGTAATTCTACCCCTTTCTCCCCAATTTAAGAAAGCATACTGGGATGTGAGTAAGATTGACTTTATTACCTTATAATCTGCTTTAATTTATTTTATATAGGTAAATCATTTGTAAAATTTGCTTCATTATTAGGAACAAATTACTTGCGATGCTTCACTGATCTAAATTCCTCATTTGGCACTAAGCACACGTTCTTTTATTTTTAAATCATTTTTAGGATATGCCTGTCTTTCCAACTAGATTAAAAATACTAATAAAACCAAGGACATTGCTATATATATACATATATGTATAAATATATGCGCATATATTTAATTTATCTTGTACTTATATCATAGTGCACTAAACATAATAGAAAGGCAATACAATATTTCCCAAACACTCCCTGTTGCGGTTTATATCAACAATGAGCATGAAGCAGCTTGGAACAGTGGGAAAGAAAACTGGATTTAGAAGCACAGGCTCCAAGCTAATATGCTGGCTCTGGGATTCTGGACCAAGAAGTTACTTACTTATCCCTTGAGCTTCTCTGATACAATGGGAGAAAACATTGGATGAAGAGAATGGGGGCCCTTGGGTACTCAAAACTCATTTTCTTAGGCCAGTGGGTCTCAATGGTGGGGGTGTCACTTTTTACCAAAATACACAGGCCTGATCCTTCCCTTCTCATACTCATTGATGTACCCTAGGATGGGAGGGCAAGAGAAAAAGAGATGTATTTGGAAAATGTTCTCCTGGTGAGAAGTATAGTGTTAGACTCTGAGATTATTCAGTGTAGTTACCTCTAACAGCTTTGTGTAGTTGCAGGGAGAAAGCACCTTTCACAATATTTCCATGATTATTCTGATTACTAAGAGCTATTCTTATTAAATTGAACCCAGTTACTGTTTTCTCAAAGTAGAGTTCTCATCTCCAGGGGCTGGAGAGGGAAACACAGAGATTCATAGGTGTCGTAAGCTCTCCTCTCTACAGTCTACTTACAAAACCCACCTTGTGAAATTCCTAACAACATAATCATTTCCTTCAATGCTTTCCTCCCTATCACAGTCAACTTATAAAAGGCCTTACATTGGTAAGAGTTCGCACAAAGTCTGGAAGATAGCACAACATATGTTTGCTGCTTGACTAATCTCCAGTTGCACACAGGGCTGCTCTCTCTGATAATTCACACAGTTTGTTATGGTTATATTTACATCTAGCATAGTAGGAGACAGCAGAAGGTGCTTAATAAGTGCTTTTGAATTGACTAGAATGACCTGTACATCTTCGTTCTTTTTCAGGGCAGTGGGGAAAACCCTCTAACTTAATCCAACCTATGGCTCTCAGTAGCTCAGAGAGAAGTCTCTTGTGAAAAGGGAAGAGGATAAAACCTTAGGGAGGTTGTTAGCAATTTAGCATTGCTGAGTCAGGTGAGAGCATTTAATTTGCTCACTAAAGAGAACAACATGTGGGGCCGGCCCAGTGGCACAGAGGTTAAGTGCACGCGCTCCACTTCGGCTGCCCAGGGTTCACAGGTTCGGATCCCGGGCGCATACTGATGCACCGCTTGTTAAGCCATGTTGTAGCGGCATCCCATTATAAAGTAGAGGAAGATGGGCACAGATGTTAGCCCACGGCCAATCTTCCTCAGCAAAACAGAGGAGGATTGGCTTCGGATGTTAGCTTAGGGTTAGTCCTCCTCACAGGAAAAAAAAAAAAAGAGAGAGAGAGCAACATGATCTCCAGGGTATGGCAAGAACAAAGCTTCTGCTAATAAAGCACCCTCACATTTGTTTAGCCTTTATAGGGTACAAAGTGCTTTCATATCTCTCATCTCATTTGAGCTCCCAGCAACCTTGTCAGGCAGATGTTATTCATCTTAATTTTACAGAAGCAGAAGTTAAGGTTTAGATGGCTTATGTGACATGCCCAAAGTCACACAGCTAGGACACGGCAGAGGGAACTAGTACAAAGATAGTCCTAGTTGTATTTATCAGGGCTTTTTCGAAACAAGAAAGAAACTTAAAATAGTTTAAGCAGGAAATAAATTTTTCGCTTAGATAGCTGGGAAGCAGGTATAGAAGATATTGTGGCTATCTCCCCAATATGTTTCCTTTTCTCTTGGTATCTCCCCTAATTGTTGTTCATTACCGACTCTCCCCATCTATCCCTAGTGTGGAGCTCATGTGCTCTTGGGGGAACTGACCCACCCCTGATTCAAGAAGGGCTTACCCTCAGGTTTCCACTAATCAGCATAATCCCACCTCCTGGCCACAGTTATTGGTTCAAGGATGGGCATGTGACACTATATGGACCAATGAGAAGCAAGGAGAGGTTTGCTGAGAGTTTTGGGGAAAGAATTTCCTGAGAAACCATCTGGAAACAACTGTCTCCACCAGATGTGAGGGGAATGGATACAACGGCCTTTTTACAACTATGTAGAAAACCAGCCTTAGAATGAAGCTGACACTGTGGATGGCAAACAGGGTCTTTGATAAAATTGTTGAACTACTAGATCAACTAATTCGGAAGCACAACTATCTCTGAACTTTGTAGTTTCATGAGCCATGCGCTACCTTAGTATACTTCTTGGCAAATAACAGAAAACTCAACTCAAATTGGTCTAGACACTGAAGGGCTCCTGTTCCTTGCCTGTTTGCCACGGAGTATTCTCAGTTACCTGAGGGAATGGAAGGAAGAGCTGCAGAAACAAGGGCTTCAGGGATTGGAATTCAGATCTCCAAGGCACCAGGGCTTACCCTCTTCATCTTGCACTCTCCTTCTCTTCTCCTGCAGACATGCCTTTTCCACTAGGTGGCAAGTAAATGATTACCTGCTACCTCAGTGTATCAGAGAGAGTGCTGACAGAAAATAGAGGCTTTTCAGATTGAGTAATCTGAGGAGAGTTTAATAAAGTGATTATGTACAAAGATATGGGTAGAAATACCACAAAGGATAATGTAGTGCCCCAGGGCTAGAAACAGCCTTGCCGGGAGATGTTAACCTCTTTGAAACCTGAAGGGATGGGGGGAGGTAGCAGTTACTGGAATCAGAGACCAAAAGGGCTATGTGGAGAGGGTGCCCTGACTTGAGTTGTGTCCAGGGATAAATCAAATTGCATATCAACATTAATCTCCTCCTTCCTCCAGTTACCTGCTGGTGCTTCCCACTGGCCAACCAGACTGGAAGCAGAAGAGAAGGAAGCCTGTGGATGTACTCCATACAGGGCAACCTCCTGAGGCAGAGTGGGCTGTAGAAGGATGGAGGGTGGATCTAGAGGAGCATATGGGAGACATCCGGTACACTACGGTTAACAGCCTCTGCAGAATGAAGCATTTCTTTTTCACATCATCCGAAAGTCAACACCAGTGAAAGGATTCTGGCCTTATTTGGGACAGTGGCTCACTTCTTGGACCAACTATATAAACATATAAATAATTCCTTACTCTCAACAAATACCATATAGAGTTGACCTTGGAAGAGTATATTGGAGAGAGGTTTATTATAAAACATAAATATCACCATGAATGGGCAGAATATTTAGATCTTATCTGGTTTTCCATTGACCTTTTTAATTTATGAAGCTAAATACAAGGCTAGGGCCATCATAAAGCAGCTCAGATCCATGTAGCAGTTTATGATGGGCAATCACAATATTATTTTTATTATTAGATTATAACATTTTTATCACTGTTAAAGTATTATTATTTTTATTAAATTATAGCTTAATGGTTAGAAGCAAGATCTTTGCTCACAACTGCAAAAACTGAAAACAACTTAAATTTTCTTATGTTCTCACAATGGAATATTAATCAGGAATGAAAATAAAGTGACAACAAAATTTTAGTATCATAGAAAATCCCAGAAGATAACATAGATTATTAAAATATTTTTATAAGATAACAGATTATTAAAATATTTTTATAAAAATAAGTAAAACAAACAATGTATGTGATAAAATACCCCCTCCCCAAAAGTGATGATAAGAGCAAAATTCAAGAGGGTGGGTGTCTTTGAGGGGAAGGCAAGGGGATAAGATAGGGACGGAGAACACAGGAATATGTAAGTTATTTGTTCTTAGCTTAGGTGGTAGGTTCATGAATGTGCATTTTAATAGTACAGATAAATAAATGGAAATAAATGAATAAGAGGGCTCTGCACCAGACCAACGATGACTATGTATCATAAACCAAGGATTATATTTAATCATACTCTCTACTTAGGAACAACATTCTTCACCAAGAATAATGCTCATAACAGCTTTATTCGTAATAGTGAAAAACTGAAAATAACCCAAATGTCCAACCCAAATAGCACCAACTGAAGTTAGTGAATGGTTAAACAAACTACACATCCATACAGTAGAATACTACTCAGCAATAAAAAGGAACAAACCCAGTGACAAACACAATAACCTAGATGGAAATCAAGGGCATTATGCTTAGTCTAAAAAGTTAATTTCAAAAGGCTATTTACCACTTGACTCCATTTAATAATATTCTTTTTGTGTGTGTGTGTGAAGAAGATCAGCCCTGTGCTAACATCTGCCAATCCTCCTCTTTTTTTTTGCTGAGGAAGACTGGCCCTGGGCTAACATCTGTGCCCATTTTTCTCCACTTTATATGGGACGCCGCCACAGCATGGCTTGCCAAGCAGTGTGTTGGTGTGCGCCCGGGATCCGAACCAGCGAACCCCGGGCCGCCACAGCGGAGCGTGCGCACTTAACTGCTTGTGCCACCAGGCCGGCCCAATAATAATATTCTTGAAATGACAAAACTATAGACGTAGAGAACAAATTAGTGCTTGCCAGGACCATGACAGGGTGGGGTGGGAATATAAAGAGGCAGCACTAGGGAGTTCTCTTGCGGTCATGGAACAGATTTGCATCTTGAATGTGGTGGTGGTTACACTAATGAACACATGGGATAAAACTGCATAGAACTATACATACACACACACCAAAAACCAGCACATTATAAAGATACAGTTTTCTAAGCGTATTGGTACAGACACATGAATGGACAAAAAGATCATTGGAATAGAAAAGAGAGACCAGTTATGGATCCAAATACATATAGAAATTAAGTATCTGATAAGATGACTTTTCAAATCAGTGACAAGAAAGATGGATTATTTAATAAAAATTGTTTGTCCTAAATAGATCAAAGATATGTATAAATAAAAAAAGCAAAATAGTTAGTGCTAGGAGAAAGCATGGGATAATTTTTCTTAAATAATCAAAGATAAAACTAGAAAAGATAAAAGAATATTTATATAGATGGTTACATAAAAATTAAAAATAACACAGTAAATAATAGTCAAAAGATAAATGATAAGCTGTAAAAAATGTTTGCAAGACATATGACAGACAAAAAATTGATTTCCTTAATATATAAAGAGCTCTTACAATAAGAAAGAGACAACCAATTTAAAATTGGGAAAAGACAGGAACAGAAGTTAATAACAATAACAAACTAAAAAATGGCTGCAAAATACATAATATGATGTGCAATCTCACAATTTTAAAGATATAAAGTAAAATAAAAAACTTTTTAAAAGTTTCATAATAAATTGTATTGGCCAAGGTTTAAGGAGGAAAAAAATGAATTAATTGACATCTTAGAAGGCCAGAGACCCTAAATCTTACAGGTAATTATTTCATTCATATGTTTATTCATTCAACAACTCACAATACTTAGCATCTACATGTTCCAGGCATTCTTGGTGCTGAATATGCAGCAGTAAACAAAATAGATAAAAACCGGTCCTTCTGAAGCTCACAGTCATTCAGATAAGGAAAAGGGGGGCATGCTGGGAGCAAGCTTTATATGAAGAGAGGAGTAAGATGGGGGAGACAAGGATAAATTTTACCTACTTTACATCTCTACTTAGAATCTCCTCCCTCTCAATTGTCTGGCAATATCCTACCCATTTACTTCATGGTTCATCTCTAATGACTCCTACCTCCTCCCTGATTACTTCCCACTCACCCTAAATTGTAAAAAATACTTTTTAAAATTATTAAACAGCATATAACGTAATGTTATTTTTTACATTTCCTGCAATGTGTACAATTGTGCCTTGGACACATCAGGTGTTTGGTAAATGAATAAATGAATTTTTGTCAAAGGCAGCATATGAAATATATAAGCAGTGGAGCTGTTATGAGAGCAAGCAGATGGCTTGCAGGGTGGGGGCAGGAGAACAGAGGACCAGGTTGCTGCTCCAAGATGCAAAATATACCTCACATTAACTGCACAATAAATGTGAATCATCAATACTGTGTCAGCAAATACGAAATCACTTTTAATAGGCCATAATGTAGCTAAAAGAAATGATGAAATACAGTAATGCAGTCCAACATGCACGTCCATTTTTGTTTGACTATTTGAAAACAAAGTATTAACAGGTAAGGCTATAAACACAATGAAAATATATTTAATTAATAGCTAAATAAAAATACTATAGAGTCAAAGAGTTACTTTTTTAGGCTTTTCACTACCCTAACTTTAATTAACTAAAACTCTTTTGAAGTAGAAGCTATTTAGTCTTTTTGAAATAAAACATTTTCCCCAATGCTATTATTATAAAGCTGGAACACAACATCCTTGCCCTAACATGTCATAAAAGCCACTTCTTTTGTGTATACCTGTAATTCAAGCATGCAGTAAAGGGAGATTGGAGAACATTCAGGAATAAAAACTAAGAACAAGCAGAAAAGAAACATAATAAAAAGCCAGGATTAAAATGTTCAAATGACAAGGTGCTGAGACCCTTAATGAATGCACTTTTCAAAGGTTATACATCAAACTCCCTTTTCACCAACAGGAAGTCAGGGAAATAGAGGAAGTAACACAAAAGGTAGATTTAGATAAAGACATGACATAATTCAAGTCAGTGATTCATTAGAAAATAGTTCCTGAGGATCAAATGACTCATCAATTTTAAGCAGTAAAATTTTCCAACTTATTTTGGGGAACAAGTACATTGCTCTACCCCTACTTGGAATCAGTATTGCAATAAATAAAAATATAAAAAATATCTTTTAGAAAAGTTTTTAAACAAAAAATGAAGGAGTGGTTCTACATCTGCGGTGGGTGGAAACCAGAATCGATTCTGAAACTGTTCCTATGGCAGCTGGTGCCCAAGAGGTGGCTGTGCCCAGGGCAGAGGTTGACAGAATGAACTGCCAAGAAGGGCATCCTGTGTGAGGAGTGGTCTTTCCCAATATGTACCAAATTAGGCCAGATCCCACTTGGGAACAACAGCCCTCTTCTAAGTTAGTCTCAGCTTGCCAGTTGTCGGTACCTATCCCTGGCAGGAGACGATGTTCCCCAACACCCCTTGGCTGTTCCAAGAGTTGGGGACTAGCTAGCTTCTGCACTTTGGAGAGGACCTGCCAAGGCCAGCTGCTGCTACTCTGCCACCAAGTCCCTTCCCCTAAGGGCACCTCAGCAAGATAGGATCAAGCTGGTTTGTGTTCTTCTACTAAAGACACCCTGATAATAGGGAGTGGGACCAGGGGGGATTTTTTTTTTTTTTTTTTGTGAGGAAGACCAGCCCTGAGCTAAGATCCAATGTCAATCCTCCTCTTTTTGCTGAGGAAGATTGGCCCTGGGCTAACATCTGTGCCCATCTTCCTCTACTTTATGTGGGACGCCGCCACAGCATGGCTTGACAAGCTGCGCATCTGTGCGTGCCTGGGATCCAAACCTGCAAACCCCAGGCTGCCTAAGCGGAGCGCTCGCACCTAACCGCTTGCACCACCAGGCCGGCCCCCAGGGGGTATTTTTATTTAGTCACTGATGAGATATATTTTCATTGTGTTACTTGCCTGGCTGATGGATTGGGTGGATCAGGCACTTATACTCTGGGGTGGACAAGGGCACAAAATCTGGGGTGGGTGCCACTGTGGCTACACAAAACTTTTCTGCCCCACTCGCCTTTATGTTCTCCATGTCTTACTTGTGTACTCTGCATTGCAATATCACTCAGCATCATCCCTCTCTTCCCAACAAGATAACATAAAATGCTCAGCACGGACAAACCACATAGCAGCCAGTACTCATTGTTCCCTGACCTGAATCCACGTTTCTACACCTGTCCCAACTCTTCCTCCTACTCTCAGTCCAGCAGTCAAAACAATCTTTCCTCACCCGAGCTTTCCAGTTGTCGTGGTAACCAAAAGATGGATACAAAGAATCACATAGGAAAGCCAGATAGAAAATTTGAGCTATCCCCAGGTGTCTTGCTGAGACCACTTCATTTCTTTTCCTCTTGAATGCATCTAATAAATAAACGACAATCTTTGTGGTTAGTTTTAACTGTTTAGCTTGATTAGTTAAAGAAAGGGGAGGGGGAACTGGTTCAACTTGTTTTAAAGAGGCTTGTTGCCAACCTTTAAGGTTGGATTTGCTTTAATTGTCTCAGGTATTTTTTTTTCTCTCCCCAAAGCCCCAGTGCATGGTTATACATCCTAGTTGTAAGTTCTTCTATGGGAGCTACCGCCACAGCATGGCAACTGACAGATGAGTGGCATGGTTCTACACCTGGGAAATGAACCCGCGCCATGGAAGCCAGAGCGCTGAAATTTTACCACTAGATCTTCAGGGCTGGCTCTTGTCTCAGGTTTTTAAAGACCTCATGAAAAGATTTCAAAAGTGACTCACAAAGAAATTTAATGAAATTTCACTCATTTCAGACAAATAATATCCCATTTCTTGACAATAAAGCATGCTTTAAGTAAAAGCAGGTAGTCCGCAGAGCTCCATCCTTGCTTACTTTGTCTTGATTGAAATCAAACAGAAACAATTTCTCCAAGTGTTCCACGAGCACATATCATATGAAAACAGACTGCTCTTGGGACAGACTTTATACCAAATATTTGAAAAAGTACTTCATGAGGTCACTTATTATTTCCTCTAATATAAAAGTACACTCAAAAATAAGAATTGAGCACCTAGTAATTTCACATTAATTCATCTCTCTCTTGAGGTTCCTGTGGGAGATGTATGATGATTTGATGCCCTCCCCAGGAAATTTTGATGCCATAGTGCATTCAAGAGCTTAGGATAGTGTGGCCTCTCTGTCTCTTGCTCTCTCTTTTGGTGCGTAACTTTCTCTCTCCCTCTCTCCTTGTTATTTTTCCTATCTCTCCCTGTCTTTAGCAGATATTGTTGGAGCTTCTCCATGTGCCGCTTCTTCTTTTTCTCATGCCAGCAGAAATCCACTTCTGAGTAGATCCCATCTTCCTGCCCAAGGATCTCCAGCTCCAGCCCACTCCAGGAGGGAATTACGACTGATCTAAGGCATTCATGTGGTCCCATTCTCCTTGCCAGGGATTGATTTAGGCATGTATCTAATTTGGGCAATTATATGTGAGGAGAAAGCTGCCCAGGACGTCTGGAACAGGTTTCTTAGGCTAATAAAAAGAGACACACAGTCCTTTTCTGTCCTTAGACATTATTGGGTCCAGATGTGATGGCTGGAAATGAAGTCGTCCCTTACAACTCTGAGGACAAGGGTGACACATTGAAGATGGCCATTGAATGAATCAACCCTGGTGTGGTCCCAATGCAGAACTTCTAGTTATGGGAAATTGTACCTTCCTCTATGGCTGTAACCAATTAAGTTAAGGTTTGTTGTTGTTTGCAGCTGAAACATCCTAACAAAATTTCTCACAAGTTTCTCATGGATAGCTAAGAAATGAACACACACTATCAATTTTCTATCCAATTTGTAATAAACATTACTGATAGAAATAATTAACATCAGAATAAAATTGACAATGGCTAAAATTGCACACAGTAAAGTTTGTTATTTTTGAGAATCAAATCTTTGCAGGATTTACCTATCTCATTTTTTTATTGTGGAAAAATTCAAGATATTCAAAAGTATAGAAACTAGTGTAATGAAGTCTCATATACTGATCACTTAGCTTTAACAATTATCAACTCAAAGTCAATTTTGTTTCATCTACACCGTCACCCACTTTTCCTACCTCCAGAGTATTTTGAGGCAAACCCAAGACCTCATATTATTCCATAAGGAAATACCTTTAAGATTAGCAAGTATCTCTAAGAGATAAGGACTCTTAAAAACATAACTAAAGGGGCCGGCCCAGGGCTTAGCAGTTAAGTGCGCGTGCTCCGCTACTGGCGGCCTGGGTTCAGATCCCCAGCGCACACCGACACACCGCTTGTCTGGCCATGCTGAGGCGGCGTCCCCCATACAGCAACTAGAAGGATGTGCAACCATGACACACAACTATCTACTGGGGCTTTGGGGAGAAAAAGGGAAAAAAAGGAGGAGGATTGGCAATAGATGTTAGCTCAGAGCCGGTCTTCCTCAGCAAAAAGAGGAGGATTGGCATGGATGTTAGCTCAGGGCTGATCTTCCTCACAAAAAAAAACATATATATATAACTAAAATAGAATTATCATACCTAAGAATTAATTAGTATTATCATTAAATATCCTGTTAATGTTCAAATTTCCCAGGTTGTTTCATAATTTTGTTTGATGGTTGATTTGTCCAAATCAGGATCAAACAGGTGCACAGATTGCATTTGATTGACATGTTTCTTAAGTCTCTGTTAATCTGTAGTTTCTCTCTCCCTATTTTTTCTTTATAATTTATTTGTTTCTCAAAAAAATTACATTAAAAAATATCTACACCAGAAAAATCAGATTTTGTGGAAATAATGGCCACAAAAGAAAATGCACAATGGCAGAAGTTATGGAGACATTTGACATGGACAAAAACTGATCAATGAATCAAATCTTTGTTGTAAAATGTAAAGAGAGAATTTCTTTAAAAAAATAATTTTAGAAAAAATGAAAATAGAGGAAAAGTGGAAATAAATAGCTTAAAATAGGGGCTTGCCTGGTGGCACAAGTGGTTAAGTGCGCACACTCCACTGCAGCGGCCCGGGGTTGGCCAGTTCGGATCCTGGGCGTGCACCGACGCACTGCTTGTCGAGCCATGCTGTGGCAGCATCCCATATAAAGTAGAGGAAGATGGGCACGGATGTTAGCTCAGGGCCAATCTTCCTCAGCAAAAAGAGGAGGATTGGCATCAGATGTTAGCTCAGGGCTGATCTTCTTCACAAAAAAAAAAAAAGCTTAAAATATAAAATTTATCATGGCATTAAATCAGTTTGATAGAATTTACTCTATAAAATATTTTCTTAATGGAAATTCATCAATATTGACCTAATTCTGATGAGGTTATTTATACTCAAAATGTCCTCATGGTTGAAATAGTAGTGTTAGAATAGTATTAAAATAATGAAGTCAGAATACTTAATACTTGTCTATGAGATATCTAAGTGGAAATACTTGATAGGGTTGGCAAGTTAGAAGAGAGACAAAAGCTGATATCATTGGCTTTAGAAACATCATCAATTAACTCATAATTGAAGCCACAGGAGAATAAAAAAATCACCCAGGATAAATGTGAAAATTAAGAAAAGGGCTTCCAAAAGAACCCAGGGGCTGGCCCCAAGGCCTAGTGGTTAGGTTCGACGTGCTCCCCTTTGGTGGCCCAGGTTCAGTTTTCGGGCGTGGATCTATACCATTCGTCCGAGGCCATGCCGTGGCAGTGACCTACATACAAAATAGAGGAAGACTGGCACAGATGTTAACTCAGGGTGACTCTTCTCCAGAAAAAGAAAAAGAACCCTAAAGAATACTTATTTAAATAATTAGCTGATAGAAGTAAAGCCAGCAATGAAGATAGAAAAGAATGCCATAAACTATAGGAATAAAAGTAGGAGAATGTGGTGTTTTGAATGCACCTCACAGAATTCCAACTATAGGAAAGGTAACTGACCAGGGATCCCACTGCTAGACTCTGAAATCCACTGTTGTGTTTGCCACAGAACCATGCCAGGCATTGATCTGAGCGTTGGATAAATGATGCTGATATGCTCATCAACTTTACAGGATACATGTTACAGTTTCTAAAAAGGTTAAGATGATAAACTCTTAATTATACATTATATACATTATATATTATATAGTTTGTAGATTATCCAGATCTTGAGCCACATCTTCTTTCCCCTATTGTCACTTGTGGCAGCACTGCTAATTACCTACCAAATATCCATCCTTTTCTCCTTGCCATTAGAAATTGGATTTCCCAGGAGTGGCCATATGACCTACTTCTGACCAATGAGACTTAAGAGAAAGGCTATTGGGAGGGGCTCATGGGAAAGCAATTGCTTTTCCTGATTAAAAAAAAGACAGGTAGGCAGACTTGGCTGACATCTACCTTTTGCCCTTCACCCTTCACCCTTCTCGCCTAGAATCAGACACAATGCTAAGGTGGTGTAGTCATCTTTTTTAACAGACTTTATTTTTTTAGAGCAATTTTAGGTTCATAGCAAAATTAAGCAGAAGGTACAGAGATTTCTCAAATTGTACATGCATAGCCTCCACACATGCACAGCCTCCCCATTATCAACATTCCCCGCCAGAGTAGTAATTTGTTACAATTGATGAACTTACGTTGATACATCTTAACACCCAAAGTCCACAGTTTACATTATGGTTCATTCTTGGTTTTATACATTCTATGGTTTGGACATAAGTATAATGACATGTAACCATCATTATAGTATCCTATAGAATAATTTCATTGCCCTATAAATCTCCTGTGCTCTGCCTATTCATTTCTCCCTCCCCACTAACTCCTAGCAGACAACGATCATTTTACTATCTCCATAGTTTTGCCTTTTCCAGAATGTCATATAATTGGAATCATACAGTATGTAGCCTTTTCAGATTGGCTTCTTTCACTTAGTAATATGCCCTTAAGTTTCCTCCATGTCTTTTCATGGCTTGATAGCTCATTTCTATTTAGCACTGAATAATATTTCCTTGTCTGGACGTACCACAGTTTATTTATCTGTTCACCTACCAAAGGACATCGATTGCTTCCAAGGTTTGGTAATTATGAATAAAGCTGCTATAAACAACCATGTGCAGGTTTTTGTGTGGGCGTTAGTTTTCACCTCCTTTCGGTAAATATCAAGAAGCATGATTGCTGGGTCAGATGGTAAGAGTATGTTTAGTTTTGTAAGAAACTGTCAAACTGTCTTCAAAAGTGGTTGTACCATTTTGCATTCCTACCAGCAATAAATGAGATTTATTATTGCTCCACATCCTTGTCACCATTTGGTATTGTCAGTGTTCTGGACTTTGTGTGTAGGTGTGTAGTAGTATCTCATTGTTGTTTTAATTTGCATTTTCATGACGATATCTGATGTGGAGCATCTTTTCATATGTTTATTTGCCATCTGTGTATCTTCTTTGGTGAGGTGTCTGTAAAGGTCTCTGGTCCATTTTTTAATTGAGTTGTTCGTTTTCTTATTGCTGAGTTTTAAGAGCTCTTTGTTTATTTTAGATATCCTTTATCAGATATGTCTTTTGCAAATATTTTCTTTCAGTCTGTGGGTTGTCTTTTCTTTCTCTTAACAGTGTCTTTCACAGAGAAGAAATTTTTAATGTTAATGAAGTCCAGCTTACCAATTCTTTCGTTCATGTATTGTACTTTGGTGTTGCATCTAAAAAGTCATCACCAAACCCAAGGTCATTTAGATTTTCTCCTATGTTTTCTTCTAGGAGTTTTATAGTTTTGTGTTTTATATTTAGGTCTATGATCCATTTTGAGTTAATTTTTGTGAAGGATGTAAGGTCTGCATCTAGATTCATTGTTTTTTGCATATGAATGCCCAGTTGTTTCAGCACCATTTGTTGAAAAGACTGTCTTTGCTCCATTGTACTGCGTTTGCTCCTTAGTCAAAGATCAGTTTACTATATTTATGTGTATCTATTTCTGGGCTCTCTATTCTGTTCCGTTGTTCTATTTGTCTATTCTTTTGCCAATATCACACTGTCTTGATTACTGTCCCTTTATAATAAGTCTTGAAGTCAGGTACTGTCAGTCCTCTAGCTTTGTTCTTCTCCTTCAATATTGGCTATTCTGGGTCTTTGACCTCTCCATATACATTTTATGATTAGTTTGTCAGTATCCATAAAATTACTTTATGAGATTTTTATTGGGATTGTGTTGAACCTATAGATCAAGTTGGGAAGAACAACATCCTGACAATACTGAGTCTATCCATGAACATGTAATCTCTCTCCATTTATATAGTTCTTCTTTGATTTCTTTCATCAGTTTCATAATTTTCCTTATGTAGACTTTGTACATATTTTATTAGATTTAGATCTAAGTACTTCATCTTTAGGGGTGCTAATGTAAATGGCATAGTGATTTTAATTTCAAACTCCACTTGTTCATTGCTGGTATATAGGAAAGCAATTGAGTTTTGTATATTAACCTTGTACCCTGCAAACTTGCTATAATTGCTTATTAGTTCCAGGAGGGTTTTTTTGTCAATTCTTTTGGATTTTCTTCATAGACAATCACGTCATCTGTAGTCAAAGACAGTTTTATTTCTTCCTTACCTATCAGCATACCTTTTATTTCCTTTTCTTATGTTATTGCATTAGCTAGGATTTCCAGTAAGATATTGAAAAAGAGTGGTAAGAAGAGACATCCTTGCCTTGCTCCTCATCTTAGTAGGAAAGATTTGAGTTTCTCACCATGAAGGATGATGTTAGCTGTAGGTTTTTTGTAGATATTCATTATCAAGTTGAGGAAGTTCCCCTCTATTCCTACTTTACCAAGAGTTTATATCATGAATGGGTAGTAGGATTTTGTAAAATGCTTTTTCTGCATCTATTGATATGATCCTGTGATTTTTCCTCTTTAGCTTGTTGATGTGATGGGTTACATTAATTGAGTTTTGAATGCTGAACCAGGCTTGCACACCTGAGATAAATCTCACTTGGTGATGGTGTGTAATTTTTTAAATATATATTGTTGGATTCAATTTGCTAATATTTTGTTGAAGATTTTTGCATCTATGTTCATGAGACATTGGTTTGTAGTTTTCTTTTCCTGTAATGTCTTTGTCTGGTTTTGGTAATAGGTAATGCTGGCCTAACAGAATGAATTAGGAAGTATTCCCTCTGCTTCTATCTTTTGGAAGAGATTGTAGAGAACTGGTATAATTTCTTCCTTAAATGTCTGGGAGAATTTATCAGTGAACCCATCTGGACCTGGCACTTTCTGTTTTGGAAGGTTATTAATTATTGATTCAATTTCTTTAATAAATATAGGACTATTCACATTTTCTATTTCTTCTTGTGTGAGTTTTGACAGATTTTGTCGTTGAAAGAATTGGTCCATTTCATCTAGACTATCAAATTTGTGGCCATAGAGTTATTCATAGTATTCTTTATTATCCTTTTAATATCTATGCAATCTGTAGTTATATCCTCTCTTTCATTTCTGACATTAGTAATTTGTGTCTTCTCTCTTTTTTTCTTAGCCTGGTTAGCGGCTTATTGATTTTATTGATCTTTTCACAGAACCAGCTTTTGGATTCATTGATTTTTCTCTACTGATTTCCTGTTTTCAATTCCATTGATTCCCACCCTAATTCTTATTATTTCTTTGCTATACTTACTTTGGATTTAATTTGCTCTTCTTTTTTCTAGTTTCCTAAGATGGAAGTTTAGATTATTGATTTTAGATCTTTCTTCTTTTCTAATATACGCCTTCGGTGCTATAAATTTCCCTCTAAGAACTGCTTTCACTGCATCCCACAAATTCTGATAATTTGTATTTTCATTTTCACTTAGTTAAAACTATTTTTAAATTTCTCTTGATCAGAGGGAGAAGGTCAAATACCATATGATTTCCTTCATTAAGTAGTAGATAATAACAACAACAAACAAACACATAGAGACAGAGATTGGATTGGTGGTTACTAGGGGGGAACGGGGGAGGGAGGAGGGCGAAAGGGATAATTCAGCACAAGTGTGTGGTGATGGGTTGTAGTTAGTATTTGGGTGGTGAACATGATGTAATCTATGCAGAAATAGAAGTATAATGACGTACACCTGAAATTTATACAATGTTATAAACCAATGTTACTGCAATAAACAAAAAATTAAATTAAAAAAAAGCTCATTTTTTAAAAAAATGTTTGTCTTCTTAACTAAAGATCCTTTAAAATCCAGTAGGAACTATAGATTATTCATTTTGTATACTTGGTGTTGTTCATAGTGTCTGGGACATACCAGGTACTCAATAAATCTTTGATGGAAAAAAAAAATAAATAAATAAATAAAAATAATAATAAATAAATTTCTCTTGAGAGTTCTTCTTTGACCCATGTGTTATTTGGAAGTATGTTGTTTAATCTCCAAATATTTTAGGATTTTCCAACTATCTTTCTGTTATTGATTTCTATCTAGTTTAATTCCATTGTGGTCTGAGAGCAGACATTCCTTTAAATATGTTAAGGTGTGTTTTATGGCCCACAATGTGGTCTGTCTTGGTGAATGTTTCATGTGAGCTTGAGAAGAATATGTATTCTGCTGTTGTTGAATGAAGTAGTCTATGGGTGTCCATTATATCCAGCTGATTGATGATACTGTTGCGTTCAACTATGTCCTTACTGATTTTTTGCCTGCTGGATGTGTCCATTTTCTGATAGAGGGATGTTGAGATATCCAACTATAATAATGAATTCATCTATTTCTCCTCGCAGTTCTATCAGTTTTTCCCTCACATATTTTGATGATCTGTTGTTAGGTGTATACACATTAAGGATCGTTATATCTTCTTGGAGAATTGACCCCTTTATCATTATGTACTGTCATTCTTTATCTCTGATAAATTTCCGTGCTCTGAATCTGTTCTGTCTGAAATTAATATAGCTACTCCTGCTTTTTTTTTATTAGTGTTAGCATGGTATATCTTCCTCTAGTGATTTACTTTTAATCTACATGTGTCTTTATATTTAATGTGGTTTTCTTGCAGACAACATGCAGTTGGGTCTTGTTTTTGATCCACTCTGAAAATCTCAGTCTTTTAATTTGTGTATTTAGACCATAGACATTAAAAGTCATTATTGTTATAGTTGGATTAATATCTAACATATTTGTTACTGTTTTGCATTTGTTGCCCTTGTTCTTTGTTCCTGTTTTTGTCTTCACTCTTTTACTGACTCTTGTCATTTTAAGTGAGCATTTGATATGATTCCATTTTCTCTCCTTTCTTAGCTTCAGTTATACTTTTTTTTTTTTCTAGTGGTTGCCCTAGAGTTTGCAATACACATTTCCAACTAATCCAAGGCCACTTGCAAATAATCCTATTCTGTTTCACAGGTAGTATGAGTTCCTTACAACACAATAACCCTAATTCCTCCCTCCCTTCCATTGTATGATTGCTATTCTTCATTTCACTTAAACATAAGGATATATATATACACATAAGGATACATAATCAAATACATTCTTGCTACTGTTTTGAACAAACTTATCTGTCAGATCAATTAAGAACAAGAAAATCAAAAGTTTTTATTTTATTTTCACTTATTGCTTCCCCAATGCTCTTCCTTTCTTTATGCAAATCTGAGTTTCTGACCTGTATCATTTTCCTTCTCTCTAAAGAACTTCTTTTAACATTTCCTGCAAGGCAGGTCTACTGGCAACAATTCCTTTAATTTTTGTTTGTCTGAGAAAGTCTTTATTTCTCACTCACTTTTGAAGGATTAGAGTGCAGGGAACAGAATTCTAGGTTAGATTTTTTTCCCCCTCTCAACACTTTAAATATTTCACTCCACTCTCCTCCTGCCTGCATGGTTTTTGAGAAGTTGGACATAATTCTTATCTTTGCTCCTCTACAGGTTTTTTTAACTCTGGGTTCTCTCAGGATTTTTCTTTATCTTATATTTTCAGCAATTTGAATATGATACACCTACGTTTAAGTTTTTTTGACATATATCCTGCTTGGTGTTCTCTGAGCTTCCTGGATCTGTGGTTTGGTGTCTGACATTAATTTGGGGACATTCTCATTCATTATTGCTTTAAACATTTCTTCTGTTTCTTTCTCTTTCTTCTCCTTCTGTATTCCCATTATGCATATGTCACACCTTTTGTAGTTGTCCCACAGTTCTTGGATATTCTATTGTTGTTGTTGTTGTTTTACAGTCTTTTTTCTCTTTGCTTTTCAGTTTTGGAAGTTTCTATTGAGATATCCTCAAGCGCAGAGATTCTTTCCTCAGCTGTGTCCAGTGTACTAATGAGCCCATCAAAGGCATTCTTCATTTCTGTTACAGTGTTTTTGATCTTTAGCATTTCTTTTTGATTCTTTCTTAGAATTTCCATCTCTCTGCCTACATACCCATCTGTTCTTGCATGCTGTCTACACTATCCATTGGGGCCCCTAGCACATTAATCCTGGTTGTTTTAAATTTCCAATCTGATAATTCCAACATCCCTGCCATATCTGAGTCTGGTTCTGATGCTTGCTCTGTCTCTTCCAACTGTTTTTTTCCATTCAGTATGCCTTGTAATTTTTTCTTGATAGCTGGACATGATGCACAGGCATACCTCGGGGATATATTGGGTTTGGTTCCAGAACACCACAATAAAGTGAATATTGCAATAAAGTGAGTTACATAGATTTTTTTTCCCCAGTGCATATAAAGTTATCTTTATACTATACTGTAGTCTATTAAGTGTGCAATAGCATTATGTCTAAAAAATACAATGTATATACCTTAATTAAAAAATACTTTATTGGGGCCGGCCTGGTGGCATAGTGGTTAAGTTTGGTGTGCTCCACTTCGGTGGCCTGGGTTTGTGGGTTTGGATCCTAGGCATGAACCTGTGCTGCTCATCAAGCCATGCTGTGGCAGCAACCCACATAAAAATAGAGGAAGGTGAGCACAGATGTTAGCTCAGGGCCAATCTTCCTCAAGCAAAAAGAGGGAGATTGGCAACAGGTGTTAGCTCAGGGCCAATCTTTCTCACTAAAAAAAAAAAAACTTTATTGCTAAAAAATGCTAACCAGGGGCCTGCTCCCTGGTCTAGTGGTTAAGTTTGCGTGCTCTGCTTTGGCAGCGCAGGGTTCACAGGTTCAGATCCCAGGCTCAGACCTGCATACTGCTTATCAAGCCATGTTGTGGCGGCATCCCATATACAAAATAGAGGAAGATGGGCACAGATGTTAGCTCAGGGCCAATCTTCCTCAGCAAAAAAGAGGAAGATTGGCAATGGATGGCCCCAGCTAATGCTCATGGCCAACCTTTCTCACCTAAAAAGAAAAAAATGCTAACCATCATCTGAGCCTTCAGCTCAGATTGTAAAAAACACAACATCTGCAAAGTGCAATAAAGCAAAGAGCAATAAAATAAGGTATGCCTGTACTGAGTAAAAGAACTGCTGCAAATAGGCCTTTAGTACTGTGGTGGTAAGGGTTGGGGGAGGGAAAGTGTTCTATAGTCCTTTTAATGAGCCTGTGCCTCTGGAGTATGAACTTCACAAGTACTTCTCAATCCTCCCCCAACCCTTGGGTGGGACAGGATGGCTCGAGTGGACTGGGGTTGGATATTTACCTCCCCCTAGGTCAGTTAGGTGCTTATAAAAGACCAGCCGATTAGGCTCTGCTGAGGACAGACCTTGTTAAGAAGAACAGATGCTCTGGCATATTCAAAATGGCTACTTTTCCCCTTGCTCTGCCAGAAGCATGAGAGATTTTTCTCCAGTATTCACTGTGAGAACCTGGTAAAGCTCCTAGAGGTAAAACTGACAAAAGTGTAGGACCCCTCCTATGACTGGGTCCTCCTGGAGTTTTTGACTCTCAGACTTGTCCACACTGAGCCTCCAACAATCCAACTATCGTTTAGGTTTTCCAACTCTTACACTGGCTCCTGAGAAGGTTTCTGCCCCAGTAAGTTGTGATTTTTCAAATAGGCCTGTTTGTGTCTCCAGTTTGGGGGTAGCAGTTTGCACTGTGACCTCACTTCTTTGACGGATCCAAGAGTTGTTGATTTTTCAGTTTGCTCAGCTTTTTACTTGTTGTTAGGATGCAGTGGTGACTTCCAAGTTCCTTACATGCCAGACCGGAAACGGAAGTCAGTAGTTATCTTTTGACAATAAGGATGAAAGCCACATGTTAAGGATGACAGAGCAGAAAGATAAAAGGAGGCTGGTCATTGATAATGTCTTTGACTTGTTGCACTTGGACTGCCTTCCTTGGGACTTCTTGTTATTTGGAAAATAAAAATACACCTCTCTTTGGTTAAGCCATTGTAGTTTGGTTTTCATTACATGTAGCTGAATGCAATCATAACTGATACATACTTTTGGCCATTTCACTCCTCATTGATATTCCTAATTAAAGGGTGGGCAGAAAAATTAGAGATCATATTACATATATACAGTCATGTGTTGCTTAAAAACATTTTGGTCAACGCGGGACTACATATATAACAGTGGTCCCATAAGATTAGTACCATATAGCCTATAGTAGGCTATACCTTCTAGGTTTGTGTAAGTACACTCTATGATGTTTGCACAAGGACAAAATCACCTAACAACACATTTCTCAGAACATATCCCTGTCGTTAAGCAATGCATGACTCGTGTGTGTGTGTGTGTGCGTGTGTGTGCATGTGTTTAACTTGTTTCAACTTGTGATTTATATAGAATATTTTTAAACAATGAAATCTACAGAAAATAATGCCATTTAATCCTCCCTTTACCAAATAATGTGGGCTTTTTCTCCCCCTGTTGCTTTGAGTCCAGAATGTCATTTTCTCCTAATCCTAGAAGTTTTCGGATGTATCAGGCTGAGGACATCACATCATCATAAAAATCACAGCTTCTCTCCCAGAGCCCAGAGCTGACTCCAACAGATTCAATTACCCTTTGTCTATGATACTATACTGTCTGCATATTATAATAGAAGGTGGATCTTGGATTTCATCAGGAAATGAAACACTGTTAGGGATAGAAAATTGACTACAGGCTACCAGTTCTTTCACTGAATAAGTAGAACACAAACACACACACACACACACACACACACACACACACACAAACAATTATAAGAAAACAAGGTACCATACATTTTTATAATCATCTAGCATCCACAAACACATTTTATGAAATAGAAAGCAACATAATATATTATTTCAAAATGAGCTATCAGGTATGCAGAAAATGAAAATGAACACAAACTGGGGAAGTCAAGGTTTAGAACTGAAATAAATATAAGATACTTCATGATTTTTGAAGTTCAGAATGACATATATATATTAAGTGGCTCTAGGTAAAGAATACTACTACATCCCTAAAAGTGGAAGGCTATTTTCGACCTTTCAAATGTAGCAGACTTATTTAACATTTTCCTTTCAACAGAAAAAAAATTTCATTACTGGTAACATTTGGATTTGCCACGAAGGGAAGCTGGCGAATACTTGCTTATAAAAAGGAAAATCGTTCATGCTAAAGAGTATGCGGACTTGGACTTGTTCACCACTCTCTCCCCAACACCTAGAAGAGTGCATGGCACAATAGCAGATGCATGATATAAAGTTGCTGAATAAATAAATGAAAATTAGTATATTTCAGAAAGAATTGAGAAAGGTGACCGATAGATGGTAAAGAACTTGTTTAAACTCAAGGAAGAAAAACCAAATCAATATTGAAGGCATCTGCTGTTTGTTTTTTGTCTGTTTGGCGGCCCCTTTCCCCTTCTTCCAGTAATAGAACCCTGCCCTTCCTTTGAGGAACTGTTCCTCCTTCGCTATTCATTTTATATGATTCTTCTGGAGTGATCAATCATATTACCCTCCTCCCCATGACCATAGGGGTGGTGGGACCAGGACCCAAGCTAGGCCAATCATTCCCTGAAATTTATATTTACTGAAGCAGAGAGATAAATCCTCTCCTTCTTTTTGGGGTCACTAGCTGGGATGATGTTTGCGACAAGCTGTGTGTAGCCAATACTGTCTTCTGAGACATTAAGCAAGAGAGACTGGGTGGGGGACAAAGAGTGAAGCTGAAAGATGGAGACAAGAGTCTTCATGTCAGGATCCAGGGGTGCCTGAAACTAGCTCCAATTCTGCCTTTCTCAGGTACACAAGCCAACAAATTCAATTTTTTTTATTATGGTAAACTATAAATAACATAAAATTTACCATTTTAACAATGTTTAGATGTACAGTTCAGTGTCATTAAGTACATTCTCACTGTTGTGCAAAAATTGTTTCTACTTAAGCTATATTAAAGTTGTTTTTGTCAATTGCGATCAAAACACATGAGTTTTTTTTTTCTTTTATTGTATTTTATGAATTCTATATTTATGCTGAATACCAGTTCTTTAACAGATATCTATTTTGAGAACATTTTCTCCCAATCTGTAGCTTACCTAATTATTTTCTTAAAGCTGTATTTTGATGAGAAGTTTTAATTTTGATGACAACTAACATCAATTTTATCTTTTTGTGATTAATGCTTTCTCTATCCTAAGAAAGCTTTTCCTATTTCCAAGTTGCAAAGATATTCTACTTTGGTTTCTTCTAGAAGCTTTATAGCTTTAGCTTTTGTTTCAGTCTGTGACCCATCTAAAATTAATTTTTACATTTGGTGTGAAGCAGGGGTCAAGGTTGATTTTTTTCCCCCAGATGAAACAGTTGTCTCAACATCATCTTTTGAAGAAACTTTACTTTTCTCATTGGCTTGTTTTGGTACTTTTGTTGACAATCAAGTGACTCTAAGTCTATTTCTGGGCTCTTTAGTTTGTTCTACTGATCTTCTTGTCTCTCCTAATGCTGGTAACACACATGGTTTTGGTTGCTGTAGCTTTATAGTAAGTCTTGAAGTCAGGTAGTAAAAGTTTTCCAAATTTATTCTTCTACAAAAGAGTTTAAACTAGCTCATCAACTTATTAGATATTATTGTTATATTGTTATTTAATAATATCTACCTAATAGACATTATTAGATATTTTTATTAGGTGTATAGCTGCAGACTTTGGAACTCAAAAAGAAGAATACATCTTCTTCGTTGCTCTTGTGATTCACCTCAGCAATATTTCTTCCATGTCAGCATGATAAAAGAGGCTTATGGCAGATATTTGTCATTTTGAGCTCTCAGAATCCAAATATCCTTCTTATTTTGTTTCCTTTGCCTAGAATTCCAAATCCCCTTTCCCTGTGTAACTCCTATTTATTCTTTAGTTCCAAGCTATGCTATAAAATGAAACCATTTATATTTGCATAAAAAATAAAATATTTAGGAATATGTTTAAGACTTACAAAACCTCTACACTGAAAACTACATAACATTGCTGAGCGAAATTAAGAAATTCTTTCAAAATTAAGATAAATACCATTTTCATGGATTGAAAGACTCAGTATTGTTAAAATGTCAATTATCCCCAAATTGACCTAGAGACTTAACACAATCACAATCATAAACTCAGCAGGCTTTTTTTTTTTTTTGTAGAAATGAACAAGCTTATTCTAAAATTTATGTGGAAATGCAAAGACCTAGGAAACTCAAAGAATCTTGAAACATAAGAACAAAGTTGGAGAACTTAGGCTACCTGACTTCAAGACTTACAATGCATAGCTGTTCCTTCCTCTAGGATAGCTTCAATGGCCATCCCAGTCTGAGTTAAGTGCCTCTCTTCTGTACTCTCATAGTATTCTGGACTACTGTCAGCAAAGCACTTATCACAGTGTATTTCAATGATGTGTTATTTATCTGTGCTCCCCACCTTATGTTTCATAAGGGCATGGACCAGGATCTCCCTTGTTTACCACTGAATTTGCACCACCTAGAAGGACGCCTGCACACTACAGACATGCAAGTATTTGCCGCATTAAGTTGAACTTAAATAATTCGTGTAAAAGAGTTAATATTTTAAAAGAAAACGCATAAAAGGCCGTCTTTTGCCTGACAACTATTTACACATGTGGCCAGGACTAGTTTATTGGACTTGGTTTTAAAAGATATTAATGATACCAGGACAGAACTAAAAAGATTACCATCATGCAATTTGATTTATAAGAAATTAGTTCAACTCTTTGGAAATCAAATGTCCTAAACATTTATAGTATATTGCCCAGTATTTGTACTCCCAAGAAGTTAGATGTATGGAATAATGCAGAAGGCAAAAACAGCTTTATGCACAAAGATGTTCATTGTTATTGTTATTTATTACAGAAAAAAAAACGGAGACAAGCTAAGAATCCTACTAAATGAGACTCATTTAAAAAAATAACATCGTAGGTCAACTTGATGTAATATATGACAGCCACAAAATGATTATCAAAATAATATAATGTTCCCCCAAATAGCAGACCAGATTATTTGTATTAAATTTCCTGCTATAATTAAATAACAAGGCTCAAAAAATTATTTTAACCTTCTTTTAAATCACAGAGGCAAGGTGACAGGCCAGCAAGAAATTACCAGGCCATAAGTGAAGGGAAAATGTCATTCCAGAGAGATAACTATGGAAAATGTGGCTTTTGCCCTCAAAGAATTTGCCAATCCTGAAAATTCTGAATTTTTTTTTTTATTGCAGTTACATTGCTTTATAACATTATATAAATTTCAGGTGTACATCATTATATTTTTACTTCTGTATAGATTACCTCATGTTCACCACCCAAAGACTAATCACAATCCATCACCACACACATGTGCCTAATCATCCGTTTCACCCTCCTCCCTCCCCACTTCCCCTCTGGTAACCACCAATCCAATCTCTGTCTCTATGTGATTGTTTGTTGTTGTTTTTATCTTCTACTTATGAGTGAGATCACATGGTATTTGACTTTCTCCCTCTGAGTTATTTCACTTAGCGTAATACCCCCTCAAAGTTCATCCATGTTGTCACAAATGGCTGGATTTCATCATTTCTTATGGCTGAGTAGTATTCCGTTGTGTATATATACCATATCTTCTTTATCCATTCCTCCTTTGATGGGCACCTAGGTTGCTTCCAAGTCTTGGCTATTGTGAATAATACTGCAATGAACATAGGGGTTCATGCATCTTTATGCATTCATGCTTTCATGTTCTTTGGATAGATACCCAGCAGTGGAATAGCTGGATCATATGGTAGTTCTATTCTTAATTTTTTGAGGAATCTCCATACTGTTTTCCATAGTGGCTGCACCAGTTTGCACTCCCACCAGCACTGTATGAGCGTTCCCTTCTCTCCACATCCTCCCCAACACTTGTTGTTTCCTGTGTTGTTAATTATAGCCATTCTGACGGGAGTGAGGTGATATCTCATTGTCATTTTGATTTGCATTTCCCTGATAGTTAATGATGTTGAACATCTTTTCATGTGCCTGTTTGCCATCTATATATCTTCTTTGGAGAAATGTCTGTTCAGATCTTTTGCCCATTTTTTAATTGAGTTGTTAGTTTTTTTGTTGTTGAGATGTATGAGTTCTTTATATATTTTGGATATTAACCCCTTATCAGATATATGGTTTGCAAATATCTTCTCCCATTTCGTAGGTTGTCTTTTCGTTTCATTGATGGTTTCCTTTGCTGAGCAGGCAATTTTTAGTTTGATGTAGTCCCATTTGTTTATTTTTTCTTTCTTTCTTTTTTTTTTTTGGTGAGGAAAGTTAGCCCTGAGCTAACATCCATTGCCAACCCTCCTCTTTTTGCTGAGGAAGATTGGCCCTGAGTTAACATCCGTGCCCATCCTCCACCATTTTTTTTAATACACAGGACACCTGCCACAGCATGGCCTGACAAGCAGTGTGTAGGTCCAAGCCTGGGATCCGAACCTGGAAACCCCGGGCCACCAAAGTGGAGCACATGAACTTAACCACTACAACACCAGGCTGGCCCCTGTTTATTTTTTCTATTGTTTCCCTTGCTCGGTCAGACATGGTACTTGAAAATATGTTGCTAAGACTGATGTCTAAGAGCGTACTGCCTATGTTTTCTTCTATAGATTTCATGGTTTCAGGTCTTACATTCAAGTCTTTAATCCATTTTGAGTTAATTTTTGTGTATGGTGTAAGATAATGGTCTACTTTCATTCTTTTGCATGTGGCTGTCCAGTTTTCCCAACACCATTTATTGAAGAGACTTTCCTTTCTCCATTGTATGTTCTTGGCTCCCTTGTCGAAAATTAGCTGTCCATAGATGTGTGGGGTCTGAATCTTAATTTTAAAATGCTTGTGGGCAAGAAAGAAAACAAAGTCCAGGGTCTGCAAAAGGTCGAGCGCCTAATAGGAGAAACTTCTCACAATATGTTGGGACCCCACAATATGTTGGGACCTCACACCCAGAGCAAGGATAAACTAGAAGTCAAACATTATACATGGAATTACAGCCTAAAGAGGGTCACAAGAGCATGTGAAAATTTCAAGCCTTAAAGTAGTTGAACTCCCAGGCATTTGGCAGAAGCAAATGCAAACCCTCTCTAAAGAAAAGTACTTTCATTGCAAGTCTAAATTTATTCCCACAAATAATTTGTCAAATATAATGTGCAACACACACACAAACACAAGGCTCACACAGCAACTAGAGTCTATGAGCAAGAACTAGCAAAAACAATAGACAAGAGAAACTGATCCACAAAGATTTCAGATATTTAACAACCATGCTGACTACAGATAAAGAAGGAAAAGACAAGTTTGAAGATCTCTATAAAGAACAGGAAACCATAAAAAGTGCTATAGCAAATTTGCAAAAGAATCTAAAAGAATTCTATAAATAAAAAATACAATAACTGAAATTAAAACCTGAAAGATGCTGGTGAACACACCAAGTACTAGGAGGGTGGCATGCCCTGAGAGGGCATGGATGCTCCAGACCACCCCATCCCCCCATACTTCGGCTTATGCATCTCTTCCATTTGCCTGTTCCTGAGTTGGAAGAGGAGAAGCCCATCTGAAGACAGAGGCAGAGATTGGAGTTATGCAGCCACAAGCTAAGGAACACAGATCCACCAGAAGCTGAAAGTGGCAAGGAAGGATTCTCCCCTAGAGCCTTCAGAGGGAGCCTGGCCCTTCTGACACTTCAACTCGGACTTCTGGCCTCCAAACTCTGAGATAACAAATTTCTGTTGTTTTAAGCCCCAAATAAACAAACAAACAAAAAACGCCAAAGGTCAGATCTCTGCTCTGAAGAGATGGCTCTCAGCCTTGGCTGCACACTGGAAACACTTGGGACAGCTAAGCAAAAAAACACTGATTACCATGCTCCAACCCAGATCAGCTGAATCAGAATCTCAGGGGGCGAGGCCCAGGAGTCAGTTCCTTAGGATGCTGTGCATCCAGGGTTGGGAACCATTACTCTGGAGCAGGGAAGGGCAAACTGTGGCCCACAGGCCAAATTCAGCCTACAACCCGCTTTTGTAAATAAAGTTTTATCGGAATACACACACACACACACAAACACACAAACACACACTCATAAAACCCAAGGCCCACTTTAGTAAACTGGACTCTAATGAAAAGAGAATTAGGGAATTAGAAGAAGAGAAATAATAAAGGTTAGAGTGGAAATTAACGAAATAAAGAATAGAAAAGCAATAGAGAAAATCAATGAAACTAAAACTTAATTCTTTGAAAAGAGCAACAAAATTGACAAACCTTTAGCAAAACCAACCAAGGGAAAAAAAAAAAGACTCAAATTACTACTAGAATCAGAAATGAAAGAGAGGACATTATTACTGACCTTACAGAAAGAAAAAAGATTATAAAGGAATACTATAAACAACTGTATGCCAACAAATTAGACAACCTTGATGAAACGGACAAATTCCTACAAAGACACAAACTACTAAAATTGACTCAAGAAGAAATAGACAAATGAATAGAACTATAACAAATGAAGAGATTGAGTTAATAATCAGAAAACTACCCACAAAGCCCAGACCCAGATGGCTTCACCACTGAATTCTACTGAAAATTTAAGGAAGAATTAATGCCAATTCTTCATAAACTCTTCCAAAAATTAGAAGAGGAGAGAGAACTTCTCAACTCATTTTATGAAGGCAGTATTGCTCTGATACCAACACCAGAAAAATACATCACAAGAAAAGAAAACTACAGACCAATATCTATTATTAATATGGACAAATTAATCCTCAACAAAATACTAGCAAACTAAATGCAGCAACATATAAAAACAACGAAATACACAAAAATTAACTCAAAAGGGATCACGAACCTAAATGTAAGAGCCTGAACCATAAAACTCTTAGAAGAAAACAAAGGGTAAATCTCTATGACCTTAGATTTGGCAAAAGATTCTTAGATATGACACCAAAAGTATAAGCAACAAAAGAAAAAATAAACTACACTTCCTCAAAACTAAAAACTTTTGTGCTTCAAACGGCACCATCAAGAATGTGAAAAGACAACCCACAGAATAAGGGGCAATATTTGCAAATCATATCTGCTTTGAATCAGGGACTTATATCCACAAATATAAAGAAATCTTACAACTCAATAATAAAAAACAACACAATTTCAAGAATGGGCAAAGGATGTGAATAGATAGTTCTGCAAGGACAATATACAAATTGCTAATAAGCATATGAAAAGATGTTCAATACCATTAGTTATTAGGGAAATGCAAATCAAAACCACAATGAGATACCACTTCCATTCACTAAAATGACTAGAATCAAAAAATGAGATAACAAGTGTTGGAAAATCTGTGGAGAAATTGGAACACTCATACACTGCTGGTGGGAATGTAAGTGGTACAGCCACTTTGGAAACCAGACTGGCAGTTCCTCAAATGATTAAACAGAGTTACCACAGGATCCAGCAAATCTACTCTTAGGTATGTACCTAAGAGAAATGTAAACATATTCCATATAAAACCTGTACATGAATGTTTATAGCAGCATTAGTCATAAGAGCTAAAAGGCAGAAACAACCCAAATGTCCATCAACAGATAAACAGATCAACAAAATGTAGTATACCCATATAATGGAATATTATTCAAGTGTAAAAAGGAATGAAATACTCATACTCTCTACAACATGGATGAACCTTGAAAACATTATGCTAAGCAAAAGAAGCTAGTCATCAAAGACCACATATTATATGATTCCATTCATATGAAATGTACAGAACAGGGAAATCCATAGAGAGAGGAAGTAGATCAGTGGTTGCTTAGGCCTGGGAGTAGGAGATACTGCCACAGGGGGCTGAGAGCTAAAGAACACAAGGTTTCTTTTTGAGGTGATGAAAATGTTTTAAAATTGACTGTGGTGATGTTTGTACATATCTGTGACTATAACAAAAAAATCATTGAATGGTACACATTAAACGGGTGAATTGTTTGGCATGTGAATTATAGCTCAATAAAGCTGTTTAAAAAAATGTAATGAGACACTCACTCGCAGACGCCAACCCTGCACTTCTCCACAAACCTGAAAGGGAGTGCCTCTAGATCTTGTACCCTAGGTTCTTTGCCTTCCTTCACCCTAATCCCAAGCGTGCTCTACATTCTTTCCCCCTTACACAAAAATAACCACTTTTCATTTGTTGTATCCCCTTGCCTCAGCAAAGGTTTTATGTAAGAGGGCTAAAAGCAGAAATTTGCTTGCAAGATACTTCCTTTCCTGACTCTTTTTTTCTTTTCTAATACAGAGTTCACTGGAGTTTATGACAAGCATCTTTGCGAGTAACAAGAAAATACTTCCCTTTTCAGAGCAATCGCACAGCAGAATGATAGATTTCTTCAAAATTTAGTCTTAAAATAGGAGGGTGATGACAGAGAGAGGCCCTGAGCTCTGCTTGGTGGCAGCACTTCAAGAAACTGGCAAGATTTTAGAGGGGATGGCCATGTGGTAAACCTACACCGAGGCTTTGGGGTTCATAGCCTCAACCAAGTTTCCTGCGCATAGCTTATGAATGGTATGCAAGGAGAAAGCTGTCAGACTTCCAGAGACCACTATGAGTCTGGACAAACAGATGCTGGCAGAAACCTTGGTGAACTACAGCTACTGATTCTTTCTGTTTCCCCAGCACCATATAAAGCCTGGGAGGAGAGGTGAGCCCCTGATATTGATGAAAATTTAATTTCTTGCTACCCTGGCAGAATGAGTCTCTTAATTAGATTTTTTTAAAACAATAAAGAAATGGATATTTCTTATACATTTGAAGTTTTTCTTTTTAATTTTTATTTATTTAAATTTTATTTGGAAATAATTTCAAATGAAGTTGCAAAAATTAAAACAGTACAAAGAATATCCAACTATCATTTACCCAGATTCACCTATTGTTAAAATTTACCCCATTTGCTTTATTATTTGCTATTTTTCTAACTATATGTTTGTATTGTATTTATATAATAATATACAAACACACACTATTTTTCTGAACCATCTGAGGGTAAGTTACATATATCCTGATCCTAAAATATATGTGTATATGGACCAAAAGAGAGACTCTCTTTCATAACCAGTTAGGGTTGCCAGATCTAGCAAATAAAAATACCCTGGGCAAATTCCGACAGAAATTAAAGCTTCTGAGCTTCCCAGACTAAAAAAACTATTATACTCCCTCTTCTGAACACACTTAGACAGTGTTCTTGGATTTGATGAGTTCTGGGTCCCCCGGTTACTCTTCAATTCCTAAGCAATAAGCCAAAGACCCTGGGCTAGGTTTCCGGTAACCAGTTTATGTCTGTCATGATCTTGCTGATAAAAGTGAGGGCTGGTAGACTCTGGGATTGAATTAAAACTTGTATTTCTCCTGTCTATTATCCTTGCCCTATATCATTCTATCTGTTGAAAGTTCTGTTATTTAGTAGCATTTCTCAGAATCGAATTAAATTGAATAAGAATTCTTACAAAAACCACTTCTTATCAAATTAAAATGCATATAAATCAGCATTGGATCTTACTGAAGTACAGATTCTGATTCAGTAGAATTGGGATAGGGCCTGAAATTTTGTATTTCTTAATAAGCTCCCAGAGGATGCCAATACACTGGTCCTCCTCTCATACTCTGAGTAGCAAGTTTATAGTCACCTATGTCACAATCAATAGATATTTGTTAAATATGTAGGTACCTTGGCCCTATCTGGATGTACTGATTCAGAATGTCTGGAGCAGTGTCCAGGAATACACATTTTAAACAAACTCCTAGGGAGATTTGAGAACCAGTGGTCTATGGGTTTGACATGCCCTTTACCTTTTTCTCTATTTTATTAATTTTTGTCCCTCAAAGCCTCTTGCTGCCTTTATGACCACCTCAGACTCTGAATTCTTTAACAGCTATCTGCAGCAAGCACTTGCTGTTTATCACGGGCTATCTTTTCTCGCATATATCCTGTTTACCCAGACGGATTTTATTTTCTGAAATGAATAATTATGTTATACACTTTCTTGTAGCCTCAACTCCTAGCATAATGCTTAGCACAGAGTAAATGTTTAATTAATGCTTGTCATGGACAATAATGGTGATAATAGTGAATGATGAATTTTTCTCCAGGACACATGGTTGTTTCGCAGGCCTTCTGTGATTCAAAGAACCTGGTGACTCCATAAAGGAAACACTCAAGCGCTTAGCAAAAACTGTAACTCGCAACTACAGCGCCCTATTTTTCAGGAACTGGCACTACAATCCTTTTGTACTTTAGGAGTTTGAACTTTATTATGGTAAGTGGCACTTTAAAGGAAAGAAAGTAATACGTTGAATTTATTATGTCTTTTATCTGTGAACCTCAAAGCACTCTAAAGCCATCTATTAAGTTACTGTAGCCATGGTGTAAATATTACTACATCCTCCTTACAAAAAAGCTGACTCGGGAAAGAGTTGTAAGACACTTGGTCAAAAATCACAGAGCCATTCTAAGAAGGCCAAACCAAGAAACTCAGGAGCAAATGAGCAAAAGGTAAGCACCTCTCAGCATCTCCCAGACCTCAGGTTGCGTGCCTTGAAAGGTGAACATTCTATAGAAGAGAAGATGCCAAAATAAGAAGAAATTTAAAATTATTTCAATAATCTTTCTTCTTCCTCTGTATCCCAATTACCATTGCTCTTTCTGTCTTAAGACGCTTGTAGGTTCTTACTTAAGTTATGGTTAAAACGCTGACCCATCTTCCCTCCTTCACAACTTGCTCTCCCTACCTCCCAGTCCACTGTAGTTGCAACAGCAAGAACTGCCAGCTGAAGAGATCTAAAAGGAGGCTGGAACTCTGGTTCCATCACTTAGGAATTCCGCCTCTTTGAAAAAGTCGGTTCACAGAGAGGTAGTTTCCTCTTTGTGTGTAAAATGGGGATGGATCACGCCCACCTACCTCACAGGACATCTGAAGCGACAGAACGCGATTCGTAAATTGTAAAGCACTAAATGGATACCACTCGTCCCCTTACTGTACCAGTCCTTGTTTAATTTAATTTAAGACCAGGGCCACACCGCGTAGCAAAACAGGAACAGGGCGTGTCCGCAGGGAACAGCCTCGAGGGAGACCTTTTTGAGGAAAGGGAGGGCGCAGAGCTGCTGGGAGTGGTAGTCTTTGCGGCGGTCCCCGCAGACCTCGGGGAAAGAAAAGAACTACAATTCCCGTGAGGCCGTGCGGGGACAGCCCCGCGCACCCTCCCGCCAGGCGCGTCCCCCCAGGCTAAATGGCAGGGCGACCTGCGCGCGCGCCGGCGATCCGCAGAGCGAGCGCTGAGACGGGGCGCTTGTGGTGGTCATGGCAGCTGATCGAGAAAAGGAGACGCGTGGGAGTGTTTGGGGGTTGAAACAAAGATAGGACGCGTCGCAAAAGGCAAATTAAAAAATAAAAAAAGCCGTGCCCCAATGCCTCACCACCCCAGCGTATCCTAACTCGCGCTACTGCGGAGGCGTCGGGAGCGCGCTCCCCGGCTCGCGTCTTGTGCCCCGGGGGGCTTAAATCAACAGGGGCGGGAGGGGGCGGGGCCGGCGGCCCGGGGGGCGGGGCCTGAGGCAGTGTGTGTGCGGCGGCGGCGGCGGCCACGATCCAGACATCTGGGACTGTTGTTGTTCCTTCGCGGCGGGACCGCCTCAGTCCGTTCGCCCAGAGGGAGACCGGGAGCTGGTCTGGTGGGGAGCGGGCGGCTGCATCCCCCTCTCTCCTGCTTCCCCAGAGCGGCGGCAGGAGCTGGCGCAAACGTCCTGCGGTTGGTCTCCGATGCCCTTCAGTGAGGAGGGGACGTCCAGACCCTGGTGAGCGCACCTCAGGCCCCCACAACTCGGTGTCTTCGCCAGCCCCCCGGGCGCGTAGACCCCAGTCTGGCTGCCATGTCTGAAAACGTGGAGGGAGACCTGAACTCCAACCTGCTCCGCGCCCCCTACCACACCGGGGACCCTCAGCTAGACACGGCCATCGAGCAGTGGCTCCGTTGGGATAAGGTGGGTACCTGGTCAGCCTGGCATCCGCCCCCTCCTCCCGCACGCCCTCCCACCCCAGTCCGCCCTTTCCTGACCCCACCCGTGCTCGGCGGGCTGCAGAGGAGATGGTTTAGGCCACGGGGCGGGGGCCAGCAGAACCGGGCGTTGCCACCCACCTATGCCCGGGCTGCCTCTCAGGGCTGGGCTGGGCAGGGATGCCTGTAATCGCTTCTTTTTACAACGCGTGAAATTGCAACCCTCCCTCTCCCCTTCAAGTGCATGTCATTTCTCTTTCTCAAAAAAAATAAATAAATAAAATAATCATGGTAAGTTATACTCTTCATAGAACTATTTCCTTTCCCCTTTCTTCTCCCTTGACTTCCTTCTCTGCAAACCTGAGAGTGGTTTTTGGCACCCTGCTTGGACGTCTCTAACCGCTATCCGCTTTTGGTTCTGGTCTGGTGTGTTTCCACCTTCCGTCGCTAGGTAGTCGCTGGTCTTTTATCGCTCCCTGGCGTTCTCCAGTATCACCTTTTGCTCTTGAGAAAGGTAGGGGTTCTTTTACCTCTCTTTCCCTTGCCGGGAGTTATTTTCTGGAAATATACTGTTCAAAAAATCATGTTTTCCAGGTTTCATATGATGCTCCTGGTACAGAATTGGTTTTGCTTTACCCATTCCTCCTCTGTTCCCCCCCACCCCCTCCACGTTATTGCGGTGATTTCATCTTGTGCAGACATATGGGATGGATTTGTGAGAGCTAGAATTAAAATGCAGCTCTCTGACTTGTAAAAGAGGCCCCGGGTGGCGCCACACGAGGAAGATGATCCAAGCTTTTGCTTTGTCAAGTGCATTTGTTAAATGCATTTGTTGAAGTAGAGAAGGCAACATATTTATACTATTGTTCTTCCCCGCCCGCCAAAGCCCCAGTAGATAGTTGTATGTCATAGTTGCACATTCTTCTAGTTGCTGTATGTGGGACGCGGCCTCAGCATGGCCGGAGAAGCAGTGCGTTGGTGCGCGCCTGGGATTCGAACTTGGGCCGCCAGCATTGGAGCACAGGCACTTAACCGCTAAGCCAGGGGCCGGCCCGAGAAGGCAACATATTTAAAATGGAATTAATAATACTGAATTAAAGAATTAGTATAGTAGTGTGTGAAATCATGTTGTGCAAACAATTTCCTAGAGGATTGGCTTTGTGAAAGTTTTATTTTCACTTTGTTCAGTCATTCATGCATTCCGCAAAAAATATTTACTGAGCACTGGGTGACGTTCCAGGGCGTGTTAGTCCCGGGGAATACTAGTGGTGAGGAAGATAGAAAGGGTTCCTGCCCTCAACAAGCCTTAGTTAGCAGATAAGGGAGACCAACAAATAAGCAACTATGAGTTAGTATTACTTGGCCATATGCATCTTGGCAATTCTAATTCTTCCTTTGGAGCTTAAACCAGTGCTTTTCAAACCTTGGAGTGTTTACAGATCACCTGGGAATCTTAAAATGCAGATTCTGATTTAGGAGGCCTGGGGTGGGCCCTGAGATTCTGCCTCAGAATGAGCTCCCAAGTGATACCAATGCTGGTGCTCTGTGGATCACATTTGAGTAGCAAGACTCTGGAGTGTTCTGCCTGAGTTAGTGAACTAGAGAACTATATAGTTCCTTGTTGTGGAAGGATACAAAAGAAGTGAACATTCAAAGACTGCTCTTCTGCTTTTAATCCATTAGAGAGGAGGAAACCTAATAGAAATAAAAGAGCTAAGGCTTAGCATACAGTAAAATGATATATACTACAAACGGACTATATAAAGGTCTTCAGCAGGGAAAATTAACTAAATTACAAATTAATGTTATCCTTATAGGTTTAATATAGTTAATTGTTTTCACTTAAAGCCATCTGCTTTCATTGGTATTGTCAGTAAATGAATGTGGTTGCCCTTAGATCTCCCTAATGTGAAAGGAAGATTTATGAAATTTAAAGACACTTGTAGAAGCCTAAAACAATTTCGTTTACTTGTAACTAACATGTATGTCAAAGTGTTTGGCCTTTCAACAATAGGGGCTTGTTTTTCATTGCTATGGATGAGCTCTTTTGTTATCTTTAGGTGCCAGTTTTGACTATACTTCTCCCAATGAGTCTCTTGATTGATTTTTTTAAAAGATTGGTTGAATTAATATTTATTAATTATCTATGCTGTGCCTAGATATTGTCGGGATATACCAAAATATAAAAAGACTATAAAATACATATACACACAAAAAGATAATGCTAAGGTAGTATTGGTGGTAATTAAATGGTTTATAAGCAGTCAGTTCTTATAGGAGTTCAAAAGTAAGAGTGACCTGTGGATTGGGATGGCCAAGGAAGACTTTATAAGAATACGGGATACATGTAAAAAGAATGAGGAGAGCCAATTCTTAATTTATATGTAAAGTACCCTCTACATACAAGGCACTGGCTGAAAGTCTGTGGGAGATACAGAGATGAAATAAATATGAATCATATCTTCAAAGAACATAGAAGGGAGAAGATAAAACAAAAGCTCGCAAATGTAATACAAAGAGCAAATAATAAGTGCCCCTAACAGAATAGATTTAAATAATTTTAATAATGATTTAATAAAAATAATAAATAATTACTTAATTGATCCTTCTCTTAATGGGAGAAAATAGTTTTAGTTGGTAAATAAAGGAGTAGCTGTTGTAGATTCATAGTGTAGGTAAGCTAGGCTATGTCCCAGGCCACTGAAATGTAAAGTATAGAAGTGTAAAATAATGGATCAGACTTATAGCATTTATGACATTACACCTTGACAGTATGTGTAGTCTTTTAGCATAGAGAAACTGAGTTTAATACCCGATTAATACCTATTTAGTGAAAAAAGGAGCCTGCCACATGCTGCTGATTCTTAATGACTCTGGTGAGACACATAAGAAGTTATAAATTGATCTGAGGGCAATTTGCTACTTGCCTAGGTCACCAAAATTGCTAGTTTTAGCTTTGGTGGGCTGGTATACTTTGAAAAATCTTCATGAAAAAAACTGTTATTTGTGCTGAACTTTCACAATTAGTTAAAATTTAGACTTGCCAACATTGAGAGGAGGACTATTCCAAGCAGACATAGGAACTTTGAAGTGTGTACTTAGAACGTTTGTTTTTGCTGTAGCTTAGGGTACATAGAGAGAAATTGTTGGAAAGGCATATAGAAACCAGGTCATAGAAGGGCTTTAGTATGTCCTTAATGGTCTTGAATAGATGAAGGTGTGTGTAAGTGTTAAAAAGAAAATAATGCAGCAAGACAGGGTGTTTATTCGGGCAGTGGGAAGCATGCCATGTAGTTTCTGTGGGGTGGCATTCTGTTGGTAAATCTACCCTAGTCCACGTTCTGACCCTCTGGTTCCTATGCCTTCAGACTAATTTGTTAGCCTATCTTGTCTCAGGATGGACTCACCCTACTCAAGGTCACAGAAACTGATGTCTGAATTCAGAATGCTATTTTATTAGTTTATAGTACAGATGTAATATAAGTGGATTGTCTCTAGTCAGGGCATTTTCTAGATGCACCATAAGGAGAGTCAAAGAATCAGAAGATTTTTAGTGATCACAAAATCAAATCACAGGGAGTCAGATATATGGCGTAAATGTTTAACACCATCAGCCTATAATAAGTAAACGCATCCGTTTCCAGAATGGGACTCTCCTGCCACTGGAACCCAAGAAATCCATAAATCGAGGTGTTCCTCTTCCAGGCCATGCACAGATGGCTATAGTGCTCTCTCCCTTTTATGCTCTAGGGCTGACTAAGGCTCCCACTTCTTTCCTAGTTCTTCCTTTCAGTTCTTTCATGCATTCTGTCAAATTACAGACAAGTCTTGCTGGCCTAGAAGCCAGGTTCTCTTTAACATCACAGCTGTCTCCTGTTTCTGGTCTACTGTAAATGTTAACTTTTTGAAAGCAGTGTTATATTCGAGATATAAAGCACTGGTCAAAGTTTGGGTGTGTGAATGTGTGGGTGGGGAGTGGGACAGGACACAGGGCAGAGCTGCTCAGCTAGTTGTAGCAGAACAGCTATGCGTTGACAATAGTGTGGAGGCAGGAATTGGCCATGGCGTTTTGAGAAGCAGTGAGTAGAGCACTCTGATCTCAGAATGTAGGTCTGTGTTGAGAAAGAGTAAAATGTAAAGTTAAAGATAGGTTAGGTTAGGTTAAGGTTATGAAATGCCTGAAAATAGAAATAAAAGACTTCGATCTAAGCCAGTGATATTCAGACATCTAGCAGTGAAAGTTTTTCAAGCAAAATATAGCCTAGATAAAAAAAAGTGGTGAACAAATTCCCTTTTAAATCATCCTTGTGTGATGGGAAATACGCTTATGAAGCACTTCTACCAAGGTAGTCTAATCCAATTTTATTGTGTAGAGACCCAAAGAAGTTGTGGAAATTATCCAGTTGGGGTAGAGCCTGGACCAGAGCTTGGACCTGCCACCTAGTTCAATCCAATTTTTACAATACTAGTCTATATTACATTTTTCTGTTTACATTTTTCTAATAGTTTAGTTAATTTGGCATTTAATCAATGAAGAGAACAGAATACATATAGCTTTATTAATTTCGGGAAATGTCAGTACTTATTCCTTGAATTTATTTGTGTAATGTTTCAAACTTTTAAAATGATCTAAGTCTCATTTGATATTCACAGCAACCTGTATGGTAGGCAGGCTAGGTAGTAGTATCCCCATTTTTAAAAGTAAAGAAACTTAAGCTCAGAAGAGGAAAATGACTTGCTCAAGGATATATGGCTTTTAAGTGGTAGAGTTGGGACTAGAACCTAGGTCGTCTGACCTTTGCTCTAGTTTTTTTATCACTGTACTAGACTCTATAACCTGAATATTTAGTAAATGTTAGTGACATCATAAATTAAGCTTCAGGGACCTCACTGAACCATTTTATTGGGTTTTGTAAAAGCTGGAGTAGCATATAATATTCTGCAGAATAATTTGTCATGGAATTTTTTTAAAGAGCTGAATATGCTGCTTAACAGTTGCTTTGGTCTCCTTGGCAACAATATTTCTCCCTTAGTACATACCAATGAGGGTTTGGATTTATTTCCCTTTTTAGAAATAAAATTCATTTTTTCTTTTTATTTCCAAATTTCTTACATTTTCCCCTTAGTTTCCATCATTTTGTTTTCAGTTTATTTCAAAGAAATACGTGCTTATGATAAAAATATAGTACAGAAAGGGATCATAATGGAAAGCAATGTTCCATTATAGGCAGTATTCCTAATTGCCTCTTCTCATTCTCGATTTGCTCCTTAGAAGCCATTTTTAACTGTTTGTTTTTAGTTGTTCTCATGGTTACCATCAAAAGACTAAATAATATGCTAGTACCACTATTCTTTGGTTTATTTTAAAGCTTTAGATGTTATCTGTCAAATATGTGCTATGAAAAATGAGAGCTCGCTCACATTATTTTTTCTCTGCCTCTACTAAATTTCATTATGCTTGCTATTAGTTTTAGTTATTCTTTTGAAAGTTTAAATAATGTGATTGGTGCTAACAAAGTCTGCAGGACAATAAGTCCAACTCACAAACACAGAGCTCCCAATTGGCCATTCTGTTTAAGGGGAGACTGACAGGAAACATACCTGTATACCCAAAAACAGAGAAAACCCATAGCAGCTTCCCAGAAAAATTTATGGATAGCAATGACTAACCAAGGATCAAGTTATATAAAGAAAACAAGCAGCATGAAAAATAAGGAAAACAAAGCAATGGGCCTAGAAAATAACTGAGATAAACCAGGGAACATAAGAACTTAAAATTTTTAAATTAAATTTTAAAAGATAATTATTCCATCAAATAAGGAAAGATGCCATGAAAAAGGAACAAGAAACAAGAATGAGCTCTTAGAAATTAAGAAAATCAATTACTTAAGAATTACTGCATCCCTCCCAACCCTTGCCAAATGCAACAGAAAATACAAAAGTTAAAGTTGAGGAAACCTACAGCAAAAGGAAATAGGAAATGTGAGGGAAGTCAAGGTGGAGAAACTACCCCAGGAGTCCAGTGTAAAGAAATCCCAGATGACAGCAGTGCAGTAGATTCACATTGGGCTTCAAGAAATGTGTCTTGAAAAACAAAGCAATCTCTATGTCGTAAATAATAAAAAGCTGGAAGGTGTTAATGATATGGTGAAGATGGCATGTTATTTCTGGCAACAACAACATCAAAAAAAGAAAAGCAATTATGTACAGAAGGAAGAGAGGAAGGGAAGTGGGGCGGGGGGAAGGAAGGAAGAAGGACCTGAATAAGCAAGTTATGGTCCAAAAATGAAGCAAACTAAAATGGAGCATGATTTTGAACAATTAATTAATGGAGCTTAAGAAAAAAATCCATTTGATCTTAACACCTTCAGAAGACGCAAGCTGGGCCCAAGGATAAGGAGATTTTATCTGAACTCTCTACTGGGGTCTACAGTGAACAGTATTTAGATAGTCTTTGTGTGTGTGTGTGTGTGTGTGTGTGTGTGTGTGTGTGTGTGGAAGATTAGCCCTAAACTAACATCCGTTGCCAATCCTCCTCTTTTTGCTGAGGAAGATTGGCCCTGGGCTAACTTCTGTGCCCATCTTCCTCTACTTTACATGGGACACCGCCACAGCATGGCTTGACAAGCAGTACGTGGGTCTGCGCCCAGGATCCGAACCTGTGAACCCCGGGCCGCCGAAGCACAGGGCGCAAACTTAACCTCTACGCCACTGGGCTGGCCCCGATATTTAGATGGTCTTAACCAAGTAGTTACATTATTTTCAGTTTTGAAGATGAACCTGAAGACAAAACACAAGATTTAAGTTTTTTTATTGTGGTGAAAAACATATTTAAATTTACTGTCTTAACCATTTTTAAGTGTACAGTTCAATAGTGTTAAATATATTCATATTGTTGTGAAATGGATCTCCAGAATGTTTTGATCTTGCAAATCTGAAACTCTGTACCCATTAAGTAAGTCCCCTTTTCCCCCTGCCCCTAGCCCCTGATAACCACCATTCTATTTTCTGTTTCTATGAATTTCACTACTTTAGATACCTCATATAAGTGGAACCATACGGTATTTGTCTTTCTGTGACTGGCTTATTTCACTTAGCATAATGTCCTCAAGGTTCAACATGTTGTAGCACGTGACAGGATTTTCTTCTGTAAGGCTGAATAATATGCATATTCAGCATTTTGTTTATCCATTCATCCATCAATGGACACTTGGGTTGCATCCACCTCCTAGCTGTTGTGAATAGTGCTGCTATGAACATGGGTGTGCAAATATCTCTTCCAAACCCTGCTTTCAGTTCTTTTGTCTATATACCCAGAAGTGGGATTGCTGGAACAAAATGTAGATGTTATCAGCACAGTTTGGGTTTTGGCTTATTGTGCTTTGTTTCATGCTGCTTTCTGTCTTTCAGAAATTTGTTGAAATCTCATCCACTCCTCGGTACCCACTGATCCCTCCCCCATTTCTTTTTGCATTATGAGTTTAGTCCTTTGATTCCTGTACTCTCATTTTAATAAATTCCCGGGAGGAAGAGGAGACAAGTACTTGAGTCTTTCATCTTGAAAGTGGAAGCAACCAAGATGTCCTTCAGTAGGTGAATGGATAAACAAACTGTGGAATATTCAAACAGTGGAATATTATTCAGCGATTTTTAAAAAATGATCTATAAAGCCACAAAAAGAAAGGAACTATCAAGCCACAAAAACATGAAAAAACCTTAAATGCATACTTCTTAGTGAAAGAAACCATTCTGAAAAAGCTGCATACTGTGATTCCAACTATATGTCATTCTGAAAAAGGCAAAACTACAGAGACAGTAAAAAGATCAGTGGTTGCCAGGGGAGAGGAGGGAGGTAGATGGAGCACAAGGGATTTTTAGGGCAGTAAAGCTATTCTGTATGATACTATAATGGTGGATATATGGCATTATGTATTTGTCAAAAGCCATAGAACTGTACAACACAGAGTGAACCCTAATGTAAACTATGGACTGTAGTTCATAATACTGTATCAATATTGGATCAGTTATAACAAATGTACCACACTAATACAGGATGTTAACAACAGCGGAAAATGCGAGGGGGCGATTTATTGGAACTCCCTGTACTATCTGTTCAATTTTTTGTAAACCTAAAACTGATCTTAAAAATCAAGTCTGTGACAAAACAAAGAATAAAAACCACATGGTCATCTCAATAGACGCAGAGAAGGCATTTGACAAGATACAACATCCATTTATGATAAAAACTCTCAACAAAATGGGAATAGAAGGAAAGTACCTCAACACAATAAAGGCTATTTATGACAAACCCACAGCCAACATCATACTCAACGGGTAAAGACTGAAAGCCATTCCTCTGAGAACAGGCATGAGGCAGGGCTGCCCACTCTCACCACTCCTGTTCAACATAGTACTGGAGGTTTTGGCCAGAGCAATTAGGCAAGAAAAAGGAATAAAAGGAATCCAAATAGGTAACGAAGTGAAATTCTCACTATTTGCAGATGACGTGATTTTATATATAGAAAACCCTAAAGAATCCATTGGAAAACTATTAGAAATAATCAACAACTACAGCAAAGTTGCAGGGTACAAAATCAATCTTCAAAACTCAGTTGCATTTCTGTATGCTAATAATGAAGTAACAGAAAGAGAGCTCAAAAAGATAATACCATTTACAATTGCATCAAAAAGAATAAAATACCTAGGAATAAATCTTACTAAGGAGGTGAATGACCTATACAATGAGAACTACAAGACATTATTGAAAGAAATCGATGATGACATAAAGAAATGGAAAGATATCCCATGCACATGGATTGGAAGAAGAAACATAGTTAAAATGTCTATATTACCTAAAGCAATCTACAGATTCAATGCAATCCCAATCAGAATCCCAAGGACATTCTTCACAGAAATAGAAAAAAGAATACTAAAATTTATATGGGGCAACAAAAGACCCCGAATAGCTAAAGCAATCCTAAGAAAAAAGAACAAAGCAGGAGGCATCACAATCCCTGACTTCAAAACATACTACAAAGCAATAGTAATCAAAACAGCATGGTACTGGTACAAAACCAGACACACAGATCAATGGAACAGAATTGAAAGCCCAGAAATAAAACCACACATATACGGACAGCTAATTTTTGACAAAGGTGCTAAGAACATACAATGGAGAAAGGAAAATCTCTTCAATAAATGGTGTTGGGAAAACTGGACAGCCACATGCAAAAGAATGAAAGTGGACTATCTGCTATCGCCATTCACAAAAATTAACTCAAAATGGATCAAAGACCTGAAGGTGAGACCTGAAACTATAAAACTCATAGAAGAAAATATAGGCAACACACTATTTGACATTGGTCATAAAGGAATCTTTTCGGATGACATGCCTACCCAGAGAAATAAATAAACAAGTGGGACTTTATCAGATTAAAGAGCTTCTATAAGACCAACGAAACCAGAATCAAGATGAACAGACAACCCACCAGCTGGGAGAGAATATTTGCAATACATACACCTGACAAAGGGTTGATCTCCATAATATATAAAGAACTCACACAACTGAACAACAAAAAAACAACCCGAACAAAAAATGGGCAGAGGAAATGAACAGACACTTCTCCAAAGAAGATATACAGATGGCCGATAGGCACATGAAAAGATGTTCAACATCACTAATCATCAGGGAAATGCAAATCAAAACAACACTAAAATATCACCTCACACCCGTTAGAATGGCTATAATCACCAAGACAAAAAACAAAAAGTGTTGGAGAGGATGTGGAGAAACAGGAACCCTCATACACAGCTGGTGGGAATGCAAACTGGTGCAGCCTCTATGGAAAACGGTATGGAGATTCCTCAAAGAATTAGAAATACAGATGCCCTATGACCCAGCCATCCCACTACTGGGAATCTATCCAACAAACCTGAAATCAACAATCCAAAGAGGCTTATGCACCCCTATGTTCATTGCAGCATTATTCACCATAGCCAAGAAGTGGAAGCAACCTAAGTGTCCCTCGACTGATGACTGGATCAAGAAAATGTGGTATATATATACAATGGAATACTACTCAGCCATAAAAAAAGACAAAATCGTCCCATTTGCAACAACATGGATGGGCCTGGAGGGTATTATGTTACGTGAAATAAGCCAGAAAGAGAAAGACAAACACTGTATGATCTCACTCATATGTGGAATATAAACCAACACATGGACAGAGAAAACTGTATTGTGGTTACCAGGGGCAAGGGGGGTGGGGGGTGGGCACAAGGGGTGAAGGGAGTCATATATATGGTGATGGACAAACAAAAATGTACAACCCAAAATTTCACAATGTTAAAAACTATTAAAACATCAATTAAAAAAAACCTAAAAAAAAAATCTAGTCTATGAATTTAAAAAATATATATGCTTGAAAGGGAAAGGATCCATATTTGAAAGCAATTCCTTCTTTCCCACCTGAAAATTTCAAAATAGGTAGACTGGCTACTTCTGCTTTTTATTTGGGGGTCTTCTTTGTCCTGTTTTTTCCTTCATAAAGGATTTTTGTTTAGCTCCTTTAAGTTTTCGACAAGGCCATTAGGAAGCCTATTTGGGTACATCTTTGCTCTAGAATTATTTTCCCCATCCCTTCCTTTCTTCCAATTTAAAAAATCCGAGAGAGCCTGGAGAACCAAATAAAAAGGAATTTATCTTCATTTTGTTCTTCCAGGTTTTACTTGTCAGATACATTGAATTAACCAAAGAATGTAAATATTATATTCCACTAGCTCAGATTTTCATGGTCCCTCCCTGGGTAATCTAAATTAGATTTCTTTCATCTATGCTTGTGAGAGACAACATGATTTGCTTGTTTAATTGTTTTTACCTATTTCATATGTCTGTTCTGTTTTTTAGAGATATTTTTCCCCAAAATAAAAGGTTGATTAGTAATTTAGTGCAGATCTCATTAAAGGAGTACTTTTTCATTAGTCAATTGCGCTGTGCTTTATTGCTGATTAGTACTGAGGCTGCTGCCCTCTGGTGTTGGGAGTTAATGAAGAACATGATTAATGCTGGTGGAAAGAATAGACAGGTAGTGTTTCCAATCCTGCATGGAATCTTTTACAGCAGATAATTTAATGAGCACTATATCTTACCAAACAAAACTATGGTCATAGTTAACGCCCGAAAGAGTATGAAAATTATAATGTAAATGAAAAATACTATGCTTCTCAGATGCAAAGGCATTTAGGCTTTCCGCTAACGAGAAGCTACTTTGTTAGAAAATCTCTTCAATGTAAGTATTGATTTTATTTTGTGGTTTCTGCTTCAGAATTTTCTCATTTTCACTCTGAAATATTTCATTATTTATGCAAGTAAAAATTAGTAAAAACCTGAAAGATCACCAATAGGGGAAAGGATAAATAAACTGGAACACTGCAGCAGTTGAAAAGAATAGCATAGATCTAAAGGTATTGAAAGGACCTCCAAGATATATCGAGTAAAATAAGCTAGTTATAGAGCATCACATACAATTTGATACCATATATATAAAATAAAAAGAGATAAAGCAAAACTACATTTCTGTAAGTATGTAGATGCAGGTAAAAGTCTGGAAGGATACATCACAAAAACAGTACTGGCTCTCCTAAAAGAGGGGTCTGGGAATGAGGATAACAGTCAAAGATGTCTGTAGCTTTATCTGTATCGTTAGTATTTTTTTAAACAAGGACAATGTATTGATGTAGTTTGTAATTAATAATTAAAAATAAAATTTAAAATGTAAATGAAGAACAATTAAGTGGTCCACTGTCTGATACTGGTTTTTAAGTGCAACAGGAGTTCAAAGTCAGGAAGACTTTATGTAAGAAGTAGATCTTGAACTGGGTCTTGGAGAATAAGTAGGATAGGAATAGATGATGGATATGAGAGCAGAACACTTAAGGTGGGAGAAAGAGCATAATAAAAGGGAAGAAGAAACTGATCAGGGAAATAAAACTGAACAGGGGACGTGCAAGAAAAATGAAGAGATTTTTTTTAAACTTAAGTATAGCATATGTGTTGGACCGCTCTGGTGGTTAAGAATAGATGAAGGAAAACTAGTGTTTATTGAGTGATCATATGCCAGACATGGTACTAGATGCTTTCATGTGAAAAGTCTCTTTTAACCTTCCCAAGGATTGTTTGAGGCAGTTATTCCCATTTTTTAACCTATACACAAACAGGCTCACTGAAATGGAGAGAGTATTTGAATCCAAAAAGATTTTGAACTCCTCTGCCCTTTGGCATCTGATCCCACCCTTCTTAACCTTTATATTTGTTGTAGTCGGATTTGGACTCTATTGTTGGTTCTTGGGTGATTAGTTTGACTGCAGTATGTAATTAGGATGAGATGGGTTGGAGTTGTGGAGGGTAGCCTGGAGACTCTTCTAGAAACATGGATATCAAAGTTTTACATTAGGATGCTTATAGAGCCTTCTAAGAAAATTAAAGAAGAGGTAATGAGACGTATTAGCGAGCCCTAGTGGTCTAGTGGTTAAGATTCAGAGCTCTCACTCCAGACTAAGACAGACTAGGTTAAGACGCAGAGCTCTCACTGCCACGGCACAGGTTCGTTTCTCGGTCAGGGAACCCCACCACCCATCTGTCAGTTGTCATACTGTGGTGTCTGCATGTTGCTGTGATGCTTAAGCTATGTCTCTGTTATTTCTGATACCAGCAGGGCCACCCTGGTGGACAGGTTTCAGTGGGGTTTCCAGACTAAGACAGACCAGGAAGAAGGAACTGGCCACCCTGTATACCCAGGCTGACTAGGAGTCAAATCAACTGGTTGGCACTCACAACAAAATGGGACTTATTAACAAATTGATTTCCCTCTTCTTTTTAAAAACACAGAGAATGATAAACAGTTCACATTTTGTTAAATCATAACATTTTGCTAAATTTAAATCAGATCTCCTTTTTAGAGAAATTACAGATTCCGCTTAAATTCCCACATCTACTTCCTGATTCCATTCTCCTCCCTTCTTCCTTTCCCCAAAGGAACCAAGGCATATCTAGGAGTGCTAGGGTTTTGTCTGAATTTCCTGTGTGGTTAAAAAATGGTTTTGTTTTTCACTTAAACAAATAAAGATAACCCTGGAAGTTAAACAGCTCCTTTAAAAAAAAATCACTTAGTCAAAACTATTTTAATGCCTGAAAACACTCACATCAAATTCAACGTATTCCATTTGTTGTATATCCATTTAGTATACAACTTTTGAAAATGGGGATACTATTAACTTACCCCTAAATAGTACACTCTAAGATTTTTTTAAAGCTGTAGTTCCTTAACAAAATGAAAGCAACAAAATAACTCGAATACAGCCTAACATGTTCTCTAGAATACAGCCTAACATGTTCTCTAAGTAGAAATGCCATACTTTACAAAGATAGTAAGTTCCATTTGTGGTTTCTGTAAAATTAGATTCATACTTACATAGAATAAATGACTTAAATGTCCTCTCCGCCAAATGTCAAAGAACTTCTACGTAATTATAAAGAAAAACTTAACAGTAAGAGAGTTGATGTTATACTACAATTCAAGTCATACCAATAATGAATTTATTTTTGTAATTTGCGTGTCTTTCTAAAACTGGTTTATAAAGCCACTGAGAATTCAAGCATCTTTCAAGTATTGTATTTTTAACATTAAATTACATTTTCCAAATGTTTTATAAAGGGAAATGAAAAAACCATCCAATATTGTTTGTCACTAATTCATACTTTATCAGATAAAACACTGTGCATCTGGGTTATCCATGTTTCCTCTACTCCAATATCAGTTTTAGACAGAGCTTTTCTATATACGTACTTTTTTTTTTGTCAGGCTTGTTGAGATATAATTTTACATTTACATAATTGACAGTAAATTTCATTCTTTTAAGTGTTCAATTTAATGAGTTTGACAAGTGTAAACAGTTGCATAACCAACACCACAGTTGAGATACAGAGCATTTCTATCACTGCAGAAAGTTTCCTCATGCCCTTTTGTAGTGAATCCCCTCGCTCCAGCCTCTGGTAACCACTGATCTAATTTATGTCCTATAGTTGTTGATGTTTTTAATTGAGATATAATTCACATAACATAAAATTATAAAATTTACCATTTTAAAGTGTATAATTCAGTGAGTTTTGGTATATTCAAAATGTTATGCAGTCATCACCACTATCTAATTCCAGAACACTTTAATCACCCCAAAAAGAATCCCCATACCCATTAGTAGTAACTCCCTATTCCTCCCTCCCCCCAGCTCCAGACCACCACTAATCTGCTTTCTGTCTCTATGGATTTGCCTATTCTAGACTTTTCATATAATATGTGGCCTTTTGTGTGCCTCTCCTTTCACTTAGCATGTTTTCAAGGGTCATCCATGTTGTAGCATGAATCAATACTTGTTATAGCTTATTAGCCATTTTTAGGTCTTTAGTGAAACGTCTATTTAAATCCTTTGCTCATTTTTTAATTCAGTTGTTCTTTTATCATTGAGTTGTAGTAGTTCATTATTCTGATAGTTTGCCTTACAGAAATCATACAGTATGTAGAATATTTGGGTCTAGCTTCCTTCACAACATAATGCTTGTGATATTTATCCATTTTGTTTTCTGTATTGGTAGTTTATTCCTTTTTATTGCTGAGTAGTATACCATTGTATGGATGTACAAAAATTGGTTTATTCATTCACCAGTTGATAGACACCAGGTTTCAACTATTATGACTAAATCTGCCATTAAAATTCATATATAGGTTATTGTGTAAACATGTTTCATTTCTCTTGGGTAGATACATAGAAGTGGAATTACTATTCAAAATTTAGTGAGAAATTTTAAAATAATTATTGGGTGTTGAATTTTTTGTCAAATGTTTTTTCTGCATCTACTGAAATGGTCATTTTTTTTTTTAATTAAGACTTTATTTCTTTAAAGCAGTTTTAGGTTCACACCAAAACTGAAGGGAAGGTACAGAGATTTCCCATATTCTCCCTGCCCCCATTCATGCATAGCCTCCCCAGTTATCAACACTCCCCACCAGAGTGGTACTGGTACTGAACCTTCATTGACACATATTAATTACCCAAAGTCCATAGTTTACCTTATGGTTTACTGCTAGTGTTGTACATTCTATGGTTTTGGATAAATGTATAATGACATGTATCCACCATTATATTATCATGCAAAATAGTTTCACTGCCTTAAAAATGCTATGTGCTCCACCTATTCATCCTTCTCCCCTCTCCCAACCCCTGGCAACCACTGATCTTTTCGGTCTCCACAGTTTTGCCTTTTCCAGAATGTCGTATAGTTGGAATCATACAGTATGTAGCCTTTTCAGATTGACTTCCCTCATTTAGTAATATGCACTTATGATTCCTCCATGTCTTTTCATGGCTTGATAGCTCATTTCTTTTTAGCGTTAAATAATGTTCTGTTGTCTGGATGTACCATAGCATTTTAAAAAAAATTTTCTGATATGATGAATTATATTGATTTTTGAATGTTGATCCCACTTATATTCCTCAGATAAATACACTTGGTCATGATGTATTATTCTTTTCATATTTTTTTTAGGGATTTTTTTGTGAATCTGTTAGATTTTTGTATTAGGATTATGCTGGCCTTATAATAAAATGAGTTGCAGTGTTCCCTGCTCTATTTTCTGAAAGAGTGTTTGTATGATTGGTATTATTTCTTTAAATATTTGATAGAATTTGCCACCCAAACAATGTGGGCCTGAAGTTTTCTTCATGGAAAGCTTTCTGAGTACAAATAAAATTTCATTAATGGACACAGGACTTTTTGGATTTTGTTTCGTTAGTTTCAGTTTTGGAAAATTAACTTTTCACAATCTATTTAGAGTTAATATTGTACCACATCTTGTAAATTCTTGCAACGGTGTTGGCCCATCTTTATCATCACTACCTTTATCCTTTCTCATTTGTATTGCTTTTACAAAACAGTGTTATAATGTTTGCTGTAATCGCTCCTATGCATTTTAAAGGCATTAAGAAGAAAAAAGTCTTTTTGTATTTACCCAGATATCTACCATGTCCAGTTCTCTTCTTTCTTTCCTAAAATTTCGAATTTCGAAATGATATCACTTCCCTTCAACCTGAAGACTTTCCTTTAGCATTTATTGTAACACAGGTCCACTGCCAATGAATTCTTAGTTTTCTTTACACGTATGTTAGATCTCTTGGTATTGTCTTATAAGTCTCTAAGGCTCTATTAAATTTATTTTTAATCTTTTTCTGTCTGTAGTCCAGATTGGACAGTTTCTATTGATCTGTCTTCTAGTTCATGAACTCTTTCCTCTTTCATCTCCATTCTGCTATTAAGACCATTCAGTGACATTTGAATCTCAGATATTATATTTTTCAGTTTTAAAATTTCCTCTTGGATTTTTTTATGGTTTCAATTTCTTTTCTGAGATGTCTCATCTTTTCCTCCACTGAAAGCATATTTTCCTTTAAAGTCACTGATAACAGTTGTGTTAAAATCCTTGTCTGCTAATTCTAACATTTGAGTGAGTATCTTGGAGTTGGTCACCACTGATTATCTTCACTCTTGAGAACGGCTCACATTTTTCTGGTTCTTCATTTGTCTGCTAATTATAGATTGCATCATGGACACTGTGAGTGTTATATTGTGGCGACCCTGGAATCTGTTAATCCTCAGGAGAGTTTGACTTTTTTGTTTGTTTTAGCAGGTAATTAATTTGATTGAATTCAGACTGCAGACTCTGTTTCTTGGGAGGCTACTCAAATCTCACTTTGTTCTTTTATCCTTAGCTGGAATCTGTCCTTACATACCTAGAACAGGAGTCAACCAGAGATTTAGGCAGAGTTGATGCACAGAATGTGGAGTTCTCCCCTCTTTCTCCTTTCTGGACATATACTCCGGTGGCTGTGGTTTGCCCTGAACTCTGTGCTCTGGTTCTTCAGGCCACAAGGACCGTGGGATTTTCATTGGCGTTATAGCACATGGCTTTGACTACTACCTGCCCTTAAATTAAAAGCTGTAAAAATGGGAAACTCACCCTGTGCTAGTCCCTTCTCCCAAGTGTTAACTCCCTTTTAGAATCAAGCCTGCATTTATTCACTCTCTAGTACCTTCAGGTCTTTGTGGATTTGGGTTTTTTGTGTGTGGGTGTGTGCTTTGTCTAGAGTTTATAGTTGTTATCTGTGGGAAGGTCAGATGTGGTTGGAGTTTACTTGGACATACAGGAAACGGTACATGATATTTTTTATGCCGTTTAAAATTATTTCTTTTTCTGTTTACTGGTATAGAAAAATGCAATTGGCCTTTGTATATTGACCTTATATCCAGAAATCCTACTATATTCTCATTAATTAGAATTAATTAGATTCTCATTCTCATTAATTAGAATTAATGAGAATATAGAATTCTAATTCTAATAATTCTAAAAATTATTAACTTTTGGATTTTTTTATGTACTCAGTAATTTCATCTGCAAATTATCTGTTTTGTTTCTTCTTTTTCAATTTTTGAGTCAGGTTATGTGCTTTTAAAATTTTAATAGCTATTGCCGAATTGCCCTCCAGAGAGGATGTACCAATTTAGTCTTCTACCAGCAATGTATAAAAGTGGCTGCTTTCCAAAATTCTTGACTCCACAATGTAGTATCAAATATCTTTGTTTGCCAATGTGAAAATTGAAAACTATATTTTATTTTGGTTTTAATTTCCATTTTTCTTCTAACTCAGGCTGAATATACTTTCATATATTTAAAAGACACCTACATTTTCTTTTTTATGGACTGCCTTCATATCTTTTGCCCATTTTTCTGTCGAGTCATTGATCTTTTCTCTTTTTTATTTAATGTTAGAGAAATAAGCCTTTGGTCAACTTCTATATTACAAATATTTTTTCTCAGTTTGTCTTTTGGATTTGTTTATGTAATTTTTAACATGCAGAACATAATTATAATTTTATTGACAGCATAATATTTGGTAGGTATATCATACTTAACCTTTTCCTGGTTGTTGGACATCTTAAAGTGTTTTTTATTTTTTTTTCAGTTTTATTGAGAAATAATTGACATCACTATATAAATTTAAGGTGTATAGCATGATGGTTTGATTTACATATGTTGTGAAATGATAACCACAATAAATTTAGTTAACATCTGTCATCTCATATAGATACAATAAGGTGTTTCTGATTTTTTAAAAACTATTTTAAATAATGCTGAGAGCATCATTTAGCATATAGCTTTTTTCCTTTTGCATTATTTCTGTAGCATATGTAAAGATGACATGTACATGAGATAGAAATATTTAATTTCTGAGAAATGCAGTGAGACCATAATTGTAGCATGATTTCAAAAGAATGTGAAAATTGGGCCTTACTGAAAAAGAAGAAAACATATTATTGTTTCCTTTGTTGGTAGTTTTTGCGCTGATGGACAAGGTTCTTCTGATTGGTAGCATTTTTACCCTTCTAAAATACATATTAAACATCAGGCCATGAATCTTTGTCTGGTACAAGTTAAATTAAGTATAGAATTATAGAATCTCAGTTGACAGGGACCTAGATATCATCTTGTTTAAGCTCCTACTCAGAATAAAAATATGTCTGTAGTATCTCTAATAGGTAACTTCAGTATCAGAATATCCCTGGTATAGTGGAGTCTTGTCTTTCTTGGGAGTCAGATTCTAAAGTCAATAAATAATGAAAATCTCATAAAGTAAAAAATTAGCCTTGGAAACCCTAAAATTGCCCATGAACTACAGGATACATGATTTCAAGTATCTAACCTAATATAGTAATATATAATATATGATGTATATAGTAATTCACCATATGTGATGGAGCACATGCACAAAATACAATTTTTAGTACTGCTTTGGAAGGTAGGGCTAAGTACATATAGTTGGATATCTGTAAGTTAAGTGTATCTAAAACTGCACTATGTAGTGCAGTGTTGTATAGTAGACAGACTTCTGGTTCTAATAATGACAGATAAGGTAATTTGGACAACTTTCCTGTAACAGCTAGAAAAGATAGACAAAATATAGATTTAAAAATCTGTTTGAAGGTGTTGAAGACTCAGCAAGTTAGTCAAGAATTTCTAGTTCAAGATCTGGAAGAAGATAGAAATTTCAGGTCACAATCCTCAAGACAGAAATTCAGAGAGCTGAGTTTAGCATTTAGCGACACTTTTGCCCTGGGTGCATTTACTGGTCTGGGATAGGCAGGCAAGGGGTTTGGCAGGCTTTTTGTTAGCCTTGCTGGGATAGAGGGACAAATATGGGAATTTAGGTGGGGACCCCAAAAACATTTCCACTTTAGCTTGGGACTCCAGAGGGCTGCCCTGTGAATATGGGTGAACTCTAAAGTAAACAGCTCTGAGTCATTTGGAGCCTGAAAAGGGTTAAAGTGAACCTGGATTACTAGTGTCTTCAGGTGCCTGGGAGAAGCAAAAAAATTCTTCCCTGGAGGGAGGTACCTTCATCCCAGGTTTCAAATTCTTCCTGCTAATAATGTTTCCAACATAATATTCAGTACAGAGTTAAAGATGACCAGAAACACAAGGAAACAAGTCAACATGAACAAGAATCTGAAGAAGCAACAGATAATGAAACTGACCTGCAGGGACTCCTTATACTGCAGTTATCAAATGCAGACTGTAAAATAACTTATGCTTGCCAAGTTCAAGAAGATTAAAGAGAAGATTAAAAATTGGGCAGAGAAATGAAAATGATACAAAATAGACATGGTAGATTTTTAAAAATAGAAATTATGGATCTGAAAAAATGGAATAACCAAAATTAAGAATTCAATTTATGAATTTAATAACATTTCAAACAGAATCGAAGAGAGAATTAGTAAACTAGAAGATAGGCCAGTGGAAAATATTCAGAATCAAGGATGGAACACAACAGGATGGGGAGGAAAATAAAGGAGAAAGTGTAAGACATAAGCTGATACAGTGAGAAGTTCTGACATACATTTAATTGAAATCTCTTAAGGAGAGGAAAGAAAGAATGAGCTAGAAGCAATATTTGAAGAGATAATGACTGTGAAATTTCCTAAACTGATGAATGACATCAATCCACAGATTAAGAGTTTGGGGTTAATTTGTATTCTCTAAACTATTCTCCCTGATCATGTAGGTCACCCTTCCGTATGAGGAAGTAAAGGAATAAAAAGAGTAATCCACCATTGATAAATAACAGTTCGTTTCTTGTTAGTTTTATTTTTCTGTACATATATATGTATCCATTTTATAAATTTGGAATTGTATTGTACATATGGTATATATACTTCCCCCCTTAATGTATCATGAGTGTTTTCCCCTATCATTAAAGTTCTAAAGTGATTTTTAATGTACTATTCTAATGTATTAATATATCATGCTTTTTATTTAACCAGTTTTCTATTGGACATGTAGTTTGCTTATAATTTTTTTATTATAAACATAATATAATATATATCCTCATGACTAAATTTTAACACACATCCATGATTATTTCCTTAGGATAAATTCATAGAACTAGAATTGCTGGATCAAGGGCTATTTAATATTCAAGGTATTTATAACATTGGCAAATTGTCATGAGATATTGTATAGATTTATACTCCCTCTATGGCAGATTATATTTTCAAAGATGGCTGCACCCATATACGTATATTATATATGCATATATATCATATGTATATATCATTTTTTGTATCATATGCATATATATTTTATGTATATCCCATCCGACCCCACATGCTATAACTTTGGCACCCCTCATTTGAAAGGTAGGATCTATGTTCTCTCCTCTGGAACCTGGGTGGACCTTTGTAACTGCCTCAAGACATACAGTACAGTGGAATTGAAGCTTCCTGACTTCCAAGGCCAGGTCATAACAGGTAGTATGGCTTCCACCTGTCTTGCCTGCTCTTAGGATACTTGCCCTTGCAACTCAACATTGTGAGGAAGCCCAGGCCACATGGAGTAACCACTATAGGTTTTCCAGTTGACAGCTCAAGCTAGGCCCCAGCTGTCAGCATCGCTGCCAGATACATGAGTAAATAAGCCTTCAGATGAGTCCAGCCCCCAATCTTCAAGTCTTCCAGCTGAGACCCCAGACACTGTGGGACAGAAACAAGACATCCTGGCTGTGCCCTTTCTGAATTCCTGACCCACAGAAACTATGAGAGAGAGATAATAAATGATTTGTTATTTAAGCCACTAAATTTGGAGCAGTTTGTTACCCCTGCCATAGTAATTAATATACCCCACGTTCCCAGTACTGGGCTTAATAATCTTAAAAACTCTTAAGAAAATTTTTGGGTGAAAAATGATTTCTTGTTTTAATTTTCATTTCCTTGGTTACTAGGAAGAGGCTGTCAGGTAGGGAAGTAATAGTCGGCATGCTGGCTATAGATATTATTTCAAACTTAGTAAGTCTTATACTGAACTCATACTCTCTGCCCTCCAGTTTCTACTCACTTTTCAGTTCAGATATTTCTTCTTCCAGTTAGCTTTCTCTGACGCTGCTCTCCACCCTTCAATCTATTCTGGGTTGGAGACTTATCCTGTGTGCTCCTGTAGCACTCAGAACTTAGTCCTATGCTAATACTTCTCATATTCTATGTGGTAATTGCCCTTTTACTTATCTTGATGCCTCATTAGATTTTTTGTGTGTGTGTGTGAGGAAGATCAGCCCTGAGCTAACATCCATGCCAATCCTCCTCTTTTTGCTGAGGAAGACCAGCCTGAGCTAACATCTATTGCCAATCCTCCTCCTTTTTTTTTTTTTTTTCCTTTTTTCTCCCCAAAGCCCCAGTAGACAGTTGTATCTCGTAGTTGCACATCCTTCTAGTTGCTGTATGTGGGACGCCACCTCAACATGGCCAGACAAGCGGTGTGTCGGTGCACACCCAGGATCCGAACCCGGGCCGCCAGTAGCGGAGCACACACACTTGAACCGCTAAGCCGCAGGGCCGGCCCCTGCCTCATTAGATCTTGAGCTTTGTGAGAGCAGAGACAGTGTCTTCTTGTACCTTTGGTATGTCCTGTGCCTAGCACATAGTATGTACTTAATAAATAGATTTTTTTTATTTTTTTGGTGAGGAAGATTGGCCCTGAGCTAACACCTGTGGCCAGTCCTCCTCTTTTTGCTTGTGGAAGATTGGCCCTGAGCTCACATCTGTGCCCATTTTCCTCTATTTTGTATGGGGGTCACCACCACAGCATGGCTTGATGAGTGGTATAGGTCCGTGCCTAGGATCGGAACCCGCAAACTCCAGGCTGCCAAAGCAGAGTGTGTTGATCTTAACCACTACGCCACTGGGCCGGCCCCTAAACAGGTATTTTTAATTAATTCAACAAACATTTGTTGAGAGCCTACTGAGTGCCAGGCTCTGTTCTTAGTATTGAAGATATAGTAATAATCAAAGTAATATTTTTGAGGATTGCATGAACTGTATATTCGTGATTTAATTTAGCCTCAAAGAAAAACATGAAATTATTTGTCCATAGGGCTTTATCTTAAAAAATATATCCACTTAAATAGGAAATGCATTTCAATTGGGAGTTCTTATGTTTGACTGCATAGCTTACTCTAACATTTTTTTCTCTAATATTTATTTTTCCTAAAAGAACATGGCTATTTTGTCACTATTACTGACTCATAATCATTAAATACATACTAAGCATCTTCTGTGTAGAAGGTACAAGTTAAGTACTGTGAAGGAGACAGAGTATTTAGAAAATGGTCTCTGCTATCAACTGAAGGTACCCCCATTATGAGAGTAATTGATTACTGTTTTTAAGGGAATTCCTACTATCATCTGTAAGCTTTTTTCTAATACTTAGTTTTGAGTGACATTGCCCTTGGAATTATAGGAAAAATATAGAATACCAGGAATATATAGTTATTTCCCTCAAAATGTTTGCAAAATAAGGACTTGGATGAATGTTGGTTTAATATATGAATAGCAAGAAGAATGCTTGGATAGGCAGAAGAAGGAGGAATGATAGGGGATGGAATTCAGTATATAGAAGAAACATTAGATTGGGAGTCAGAAGGGCCCAGCCTTATTTCATACTGGTGCACAGACATCACCTACTGTATTACTTAGAGTACAGTCTAAGCTGCTGAAGCAAAGACTATAAAATATAGTGGCTTAAACAAAGAGAAGATAATTTCTCTCATAACATTCAGAGGTCAGTGGCAGTCCCGGGTTGGTGGGGTGGCTATGGTATCCTCAATATGTGACTTTCACTATTGATCCAAGATGGCTGCCCCACTGTCACATCACTAAGCCATGAGAGGAGAGAAGACTCAGGAGAGTGTACACTTAATCCTTTTCAGGGCACGATCTGAAAGTGGAACATATCGTTTCTATTTTCAGGCCATTGGTCAGAACTTAGTTATCTGGTCACACCTAGCTGTAAGGTAGACTGAGATACAGCCCCTAGCTGGGCTCCCAATTAAAACTCTATGACTAAAGGAGAGAGAGGTATTAGGAGACACCTAGCAATTGGGTGCCATTCCCAATCTGAGGTCCTCAGATTACTGAGTTACTGTCAACTTTTTAAAATACCGTGTGAAACTTATATAGGTCTGTTTATAAGCCAATAAAAATATTGAGTTTTTTTGCTTTTGATTAGAATTAGGAATGTGTATGTGGTAGCACTCAGGCTACATTCAGTTTTTAGCAATTGGCAATTATCCTTGATTTTTAATTTTAAAAAGTTTTTTAAAACAAATTGATGTGTTTTATTGGGTAAAAAAAATTTTCAAAGTATGAAACTCACTGAATAAAAATTTATTTATTTATTTTGTGTGTGTGTGTGTGAGGAAGATCAGCCCTGAGCTAACATCCGTGCCAATCCTCCTCTTTTTGCTGAGGAAGACTGGCCCTGGGCTAACATCTGTGCCCATCTTCCTCCACTTTATATGGGAGGCCACCACAGCATGGCCTGACAAGCAGTGCGTCAGTGTGCGCCTGGGATCTGAACCTGGGCCACCAGCAGCGGAGTGCGCGCACTTAACCACTATGCCACAGGGCCGGCCTGGAGGAAAAATTAAATAGAAAGTGATGAGGAGGTTGAGCTCTTGACTAGATTCTAAAGTGAGTCTTGGGTCTAACAATCAAAATGTTAGAGTTTGAAGGGATCTTTTCTTTTTTTAATGCATATAGAGAAACTAGAAACTAGAATGGGATCTTTTCAGATTAAATTCAAACCCCTAAATTGTACTGATGAGCCTCAGAGAGAAATGACCTGTTTCAAGTGTTCATAGTTTATTCGATAGAAGAAACGAGATAAAGAACTCAAGTCTTCTAAGTCTTAGTTTGTAAAGAAACTAACAACACTGTGGAAAGAGTAAGTCGAACCAGGATACTTCGTAAGCCCTGAAAATACAAACATTGAGAGTGAAGCAATTTCTTTCAATCTGCCACTTTATAAAAAATTTTGAGAGGTATGTGAGTATCCTCTCTGAATACTAACTATATTAAACAGTGCAGATTAACTATGCTCCAGAATTTCAGTGGCTCACAAATGAGAGTTTATTTCTTGGTCACATTCCAGTCCAATGCTGGTCTGTGAGGTAGCAGGTAGAGGGGGAATTTTGCTCCATGAGATCTTTTATTCCATCTGGTTGCTACATACTCCTCTAAATCCTTGGAGCCCTTTCTCTTTAGTGGGTTGATGGGGAAAGAGAGGATTCGGGGGGAGGGGCAGAAAAGGGGTTAATGGGCTAGGCCTAGAAATGGCACACATCTCTTCTACTCAGATCCATTGACCAGAACTCTGTCACATTATCTCATCTACCTCTAAGGGAGGCTGGAAAATATACTCTAGCTGTGTGCCAAGGAAGAAGAGGAGAACATTATTCCTATTTTTTTGCAGGTGAGAATACTAGAGTGGAATTACCTGTTCAAAGTCATAAAGGTAGTGATACATGCTACTAACTGGAGTCCTCTAATTTAGTATATTTAGTCCCTCACATGATCTCTTACTGATAAAACCTGTAGAGCTTGAAAAGATAATCTCAAAAGTCATCACACTCTATCTAAAGTCTAGGAGGAGGTCAAGTAACTTCGTTGAGATTATCTGGCTAACCCATTGCAGGCTCAAGATCAGGGCCAAGCCTTCTAAAATCATAGTTCAGTGGTCTTTCCATTACCCTGCAGTGAGCTGCTGAGCTAGTTGACCAACAGTTGGGTCCTTCATTAGTTGAGAAAAGTATGATGTGTCAGAATATCTAGAGAAAAACAGCAAACGTTTGGACTACCTTATATGAGAAATATTTTTTATTTAAAACTTAATATTGAGACAGGCATGACTGTGTCATTGAACAGTAAAATTCAGCTCAATATAAGTGCTGTTAGAAAAAAATCCATAAGTTAAAAGACTATGTCTACATAATCCTAAAGTTTAAAATAAAATAATTAACATTTTTAGCTTTCACACTAATCTTGGCATATTCAGTATTACACTTAAATGACAACAATATATTATATTTGAAAGCTTATTTTCTACTTTGCTGGATATGATTTTCATATTCATTAAGTGATTTTTCTTCAAATTTTATTAAGCAGTTATTAAGCAAATCTCATTTTATGTGACAAGTATAGTCATTCAAGTTTTTTATCTAAGCCAATTTAATTTATGCTAATTTCTACTATTCTGTTATTTATGCTAATTTTTAAAGAAGTAGAAATTAAATTTAGAATTACACAAAGGTCCTTTAAATGGGAAAAAATTATTGGTTTAGCAAGAGTATATTTTGGACTTAAGGAAGCATGTGGTTTGGAAAACATGTTCTGCTTCAGGACTCTAGACTTGGATCTTCAAGCTGGCTGACCCTCAGAAGTAAATGTCAGTTGCATTCACCCTTCAGACTTTCAGATTGCGGTTTCCTATTTTAACTTCTGTTTAGAAATAAACTTAAATTTTTTTTTCTCTGTAATTATATAAAACTGGAATTTATTATTTAGATACCAGTCTCTGTCAGTAACAGTTTAAAATGTCATTTATAGTTTTGCAATTTTAGATATATTTGAGTTACTAAAAAGTCAATTTTGTATATTGGCTCCTCTTTAGATGTATAACAATATTAGGATTTGGGATTGTTAATGTATATCATGTTCTTTTAGATCTGTTCTAATCTTTTAAACAATGCAATTCATAGTTTAGATTGTTTGTAAGCTGTTAGGTTTAGTACTAGAATATTAATAGAGTAGATTCAAGTTGTGTAAGAATTATAAGAATATTAGGTTTATGAAAGAAGTAGGAAAGAAGATTTTCAAGGAATTCCTCTTTGACAAACTTGATTTGTTTTATATAATGATGATTAATTACTTTTTTGTGTACTTTTATACACATTTATATTTATTATACATAAATAATACAGAAACCCCCTAATTATCAACAGAATAGGTTTAGAAAAGCTTGATGAGTCCGAAATGATCCTTCATAAGTGAATGCTAATACTTCCATTTGGTTGATTTTGGTCTGGTGTATAGCTTTCTTCACACCTATGAAAGTTTATAAGAAGTTAAGTTTATTAGAAGAGGCTCTTCTATGTATTTGAAGTGGGTTGTTTTTGGGGTTTTTTTTTTTTTTTTTGGTAAATCAATTCTTTCATGTTTTCTTTGAATTTGGGCCTTATGGACCTACAGTATGGAAAAAATAAAACTCCACAGAGTAATATGTAAGAAGACACTTTCTTCTCTTCATTTTAGCCATATAAAGTTGCAGCAATCCATAGGATTAAAATCTAAAGGAAAATTTTTGGTATACAGGTAAAATTTGAAAATAATGCATGGCTTTAATTCTGTATTCTTTAGCTTACTGATTTCATACTAAACAATCAGCTTTATTCCTGATGAAGTATAGAAAATGCTAGTAGTCACTAAAATCTCTTTGGATTTTCTGCAGGATTACTTTTTTGGGGTACTAAAATTATTAGGATTCTAAAATATGCTAGTCAAGAGCAAATTTGGTTCCATATTGAATGCACTTACTTTCTCAATACTTAATTTTCATTTTATATAGTAGATCAAATATTTCCAAAATGTAAATCAGGTAACTTTCCTACTGACTTACATTATGAGTTTAGAGGTGATTTTTTTACAGTTGGCATCAGTTGAACAATTTTCTTCTTTTTTTGCTAATTAGGCTTTTCCTACCCTCAAGTTATGAATGAGTTGTAAATGAGAGAGCACATTTAGAAAGCAAACAATACTTTGTATTTGAGAAAGCTCCAATATATATTTTATAGATTCAGATCTTATTAATAGCTTTCTGTGGGTGGGAAAAAGAGAGCACTTTGTGAGGTAAAAAGTATTCGCGTAGACACACAAGTAGTGGTTTTTCTCAGCCATCTTGGATATCTACCTAGTTTTTACCATAGCATAAGTAATACATATATAAAATATCCAAAAAGTGCCAAGGCTGTGCAATAAAAATAAGTCAATTTTCTATCTCAGACCTCGCCCGTGATTGCCAATCAGAGGTAATCACTATTTTTTGTCTCTTATATTTACATGGAGTATTTCTGGAATGGTATGTACACATACCTCTTTTTATACAAATTAAAACACTTTATTTACTCTTCTACTTTCATTTTCATTTAATATCTGAGTTATATGTGGAAATAGTATTTAAAAAATAATTGGTAGGTCTTTAGAACCTTTGTGTATTATAGTTTATAAAAATCAGTTATTTGAAGATTTTAACAATATAATGCAAATGTAATTTCGTCATCTGAATTGAAAATATATGATAATCATAGCTACAGAGATAGCCTTTTGGTTATATTTTTAAATGTTTGTAACATTGATATCTAATTTAATGTCTAGCTATGAAATAATGGAGAAATATGAGTTTAAAGTAGATTTCAAATGTCTGTCACCGTAATTGCTTAGGTCTTTTTACCTTAGCAATTTACTTACGTCTGATGCATCATGATTCTTTATCCATTTTTATTTTTCTTTAATATACAGGCTCTTTCAGAACCAGAAATTAGGTTAGTAGTTGTTGTAATGTTTATAACAGGGAATGGAATTTTTAGGCCCTACTCTAGTAGCTGTGCATTAGGAAGATTACTCAGAAGCCTAATAGCATTCTTGTCTGGTGAATCATATTTATATTTACATACAAAAGGAATATTTTTTTTGCTTTGTAGCTGAAATTAATTTTTATTAGAAACATTATTAACCCCCTACATAATGATTTTGTGTGTAATGAGATGGTATAGACTTTAGAGCCAGACCAACTTGGATTCAAATCCTGTATAGACTCCAGTATTAGCTCAGTGTTACTAGACTCCTTCTCTAAATCTTAATTTCTTCATTGATACAATGGTAGTAATAATACTACCAGTAAGGTGCTACAATGACTGTTCTTGTATGAATAAATCTTTTCGTTCATGTGAAGGTATTGTGGACAGAGGAATCTATGGGCCGAAAGGCTTGTGCAGTTTAAATTTTGATAGCTGCTACAAAATCATTCTAAAAAGACTATCCCAACTTCAGTGCCACTAACAGTGTATGACAGTGCCATGTATCCTCTAAGTACTGAAGTTTCTCAGTCTTTTCAGTTTTTGCTGTTCTTATGCCCATTTGTAAATGTTAACCCTTTCCAAGTCTCTTTGCCCTCTGTGTCAAATCTAGTGGTATCTTAGACATTGGAATAATATGATAGTAGCCTAGATAATCTTATTGCTTAGATTTTTCTCAATAGCTATTCATATTTTTATGTAGACTGTGTATTTGTTAGTCTGTGCCATCTATAAAATGGAGACTCATTGAGTCTGGGTTATAACATCCATACATTATAAGCAGATTGCAATTTCAGTTAACCAGAATTTCCCTGGTTGCTTCTTAGTTTGTAACATGCATTCTCGTTACTGTAATTTCTATTATAACCAGAAAACCTTTTTGTTTAAATTATATATTAGTATGTTTTTATTTCTATACAAGTATAAATATGCTCTAATATTCAGCACCTTTCAGCTGCCTTAGTTTATCATTTTGAATATTCATTATCATTGTATGTATAGGCTATAGATGTAGAAGATCTAAGCAGATATTATGGACTAAATCCATACTAACCTTAAAGAAGTATGGTTCACCTTATTTTCTTAATATTTGACTCTATCTCCTAAGAAGAAGTAATGGGAAATTACATTTAAGTTTTATTCTTATTATAATTTCATTTCTATTTGAAACTTGCTACTTTATTGTGAAACACTATTTTCAGTCATAGACATTCTTGAAATTTATGAAAATAAAGTATGTGCTAATGAAATCCAGAATCCTAAAATATAGATGTTGGCATGTCTTGACTCACAAGCCATGTTTGGACTGAATTTTCCTTCTCATTCTTAACTAAGTCCACATTTAACACCTTAGACCTTTTTAGGGTCAACTTTTACTATAGATAAATTGAATGGTGTTCTGTGACTTTAAAGAGCAGTAAGGCTTATCTGGTCATTTTGAATTTCAGAGGTTTAGGTAGGTAGTTGGTAGACATGTTTTGAAGGCATTTATCCAGTAGCTTCTATATTTCTTTTTAAAACAATATAGACTCTAAATTAATTGACGTCATTTTTGACTAAGAGGTTTATTTTGGGTCCGTAACTTATCAATTTGTTAAAAAAAAAAAATTCTTGAATGTGTTATAAAAAAATACTATGACAATTAGAGATAATGTAAATCATCCTCAATAGGGCCTGGCTCCTTTGGGGACTCAGTAAATGGCAGGTATTGTTTTATTATACATACTAATATTGGTAAGTAGCACTGTGGAATTTATAGTGAATGTAGAGCCTATGATATATGCATAGTACTTATTGGCTCCTCAGAAGGGCTTCCTATGAGGACTTTGCTTATGATCCTGATTAAGTTTTAATGCTTCTTTCTTATAGAATCCCAAGACAAAAGAGCAGATTGAAAATCTGTTACGGAATGGGATGAACAAGGAACTGCGAGATCGTCTTTGTTGCCGAATGACTTTTGGGACTGCGGGTCTTCGTTCTGCAATGGGGGCAGGATTTTGCTATATTAATGATCTTACAATAATACAGTCAACACAGGTAAGTATTATGATAAAAATATTGTGTGTGCACTTTTTATCACGCTATTTTTTTGCTTTATAAATTAGGTAGTGCCTTTCTTAAAAAACAAAAAACCTTAATATCCAGGAAGGTGCTCTCTTGTAAGTAAAAAATGTAGAATAAATTCTGACCTTTGGTCTTGCCCCAGATTTATGTTAGAAGTCATTTATGTATCTTCAAGGTCACAGACTTTCTGATTAAGAGTTATTTTGGTTGCCATTATCAACTTTTTAACAATGTTACTTTGCATTTGAAACCAGGAAATGGATGTTGACATTTCCAATTAATACAAAGAAACAAATTTAGATAGAAAGAAGATGATTACCCATTTTGGCATATGGCCATTGGTAAAGGTTAACCACGGTATTTCGAAAAAATTTAGGTGAAAATATTTCCCTTTAACATGATTTTCCGTATCCATTTGAGAGTTCTTTAAGACCATGTATGATATGATACAATTTGTTTTATTTCTTCTCATTTTTATACAACTTACTCTAGAAACAAATTACTTCTCTTTCCAGTGAAGCATCCTCACTGCTTCAAGGAACTGCACTTTCCTTGAAGGCCAAAATGCATTTAGCCTATACTAAAAATAGTTCTGGACTAGAGAAATGTTCAGTAGACTTAATTCTAACTGATACTGCCAAACAGTAAATCATCTTTAGCCTTGTTCTGAGGGAATTCTCTAAAGCAAAGGGCTAAATGCAGGGGCTGGGGGAGAAGGGATGACAAGATGTCTGAATGAGTAGGATATGTGCCACCTCCCCTGTCCCCCGTCCCCTTTCTGTTCCTCATCCAGAGATGCTTCAGTTCAGTCTTTTATATATCAGCTTTCCTCATAAGCTCTCATTTTAAATGAAGACTCCTTGGCTTTACAAAAAGGGGTGGAGGAGGTGTTTGAAAATCAATTTCTATAGAAGTGCAAATTTTTACAGGATTGAGATTTCATTGTGTGAAGTGGAAAAGCCAGATAGAATCTGATTCTTAAGCCCTAGCCCTTTTCAGAATCTAGATATTAGGGGATAAGATGGATTTGCATACCAGAGAATACTCTGAGGTTTTGTGAGATTTTAGGATAGTATCATCATTAGAAATAAATAAGTTGGTGAAACTAGCCAATTTGGGCTATATTAAGTGTTGTGTGTTTGCACACACAAGCGTGCACACACACACCCAATCATAAGGAGTAGGTTGGGAAGAATAATTATACTTGAAAGAGCCATGGAAGAAGAGTCCAGAAGTCACTGAGGCCTCATTTGGTGCTGCCACATGGTTACTTAGTGTGCCTGCCATATAGTAGGTCTTCAGTAATCAGTATAACTTAGTTTTAGTTGAATGAATGGCCTTGGGCAAGTCATTAAATGGAGCTTCAATCTTCTTCTGTCTCCCTTTTTTTTTTGAAGAGATGTTGAAAGAGACAAAAATAGAAATGGTATCTATATTTCTTTCTTTTCAGGGTTGTTATAAGGATTAAATGTGGCAACATTTGTGAAAGTAGTTTTAAAGGATTATAACAAGATAAAGTGTTATTTTTAGAGATGAAAGTGTTTATTAAAGTTAGCAAATCACTCGTAAGATAGTTAAATGGTTTTAGCTTATCATTGTGATATTTTCAGTATTAAATACTTCTTTTAATTTTTTTTGTCACCCTTGACTCAAGTTTTCCTAGTTTATGAGATTCTCTTTCTGTGGGATTTTAAAACCAAGGAATTACAAATGGGATCAACCATCTTAAGAAATCTTCTAATGAGGGTTTATGTTGCTGATTAAAAATGTTTGTATCATAAATAGGTCAAATCTTTTGGTTAGCTTCAATCTTATGATTTAGCAAGGTCTAAAATGGTCAATATTCTGTTATCTAGAGCCTTAAGGCAAGAGATAATTTCTTTTGACTCTTCCAACAATTTTTTTAGCATACTGACTCTCATGTCTCATGTTTTTTCCCCTAATGTTTTATGTATCATATTAGATTTAATAGTTACTTAATTGGTACATCTTTGGTATTAAATGTGTCTGAAATGCCAGGAAATAAATGTCGTCTCACACTAGAGATTTGAACATTATTGTCTCCACATTGGTAAACATGGGCATAAAGGCAGAAGCCAGTTCCCTAGGAGCCAATAAGCTGCACACTACACGTAAAAGTAATAGATTTTTAGTCATGGAAAATGCAGGTGTTAGTCCGGAACTAATCGTTTGTGTTTATCTGCTTCAGGGGATGTATAAATACCTGGAGAGATGTTTCTCAGACTTCAAGCAGAGAGGCTTTGTCGTTGGGTATGACACCCGGGGTCAAGTAACTAGCAGCTGCAGCAGCCAGAGGTACAGTGTTCATTGTTTCAGAGATTAAGTTGGGTTGGAATAAAATCTTACAATTTTTTTTTTTGGCCCTGTAGTAGGATTTCTGAAACAGGAAACTGTCAAATAGAAATGTGATCGCATGCCAAAGTTTATTTTAGAGCTGAAATAGAAGCATTTCAAAGATAAGCTTGAGCTTGTACAGAAAAGAAGAAAATTTTAAAATATTTAGTTAGTATTTAGAATGACATCATAGCTTATGTTATGATTTTAATATTTTCTCAAAGGCACTGGGTAGGAGAAATTTTGTAGCTTGTATTCTCTCATTATAGTCTGATTTGACTCATTTTAGCATATTTTCACACATAGATAGTCATGATATAGTGACTCTTTTTTGCAGGGAGTAATTATGCATATTGTTTTTATCAAAGTCTCCTGTTTCACTTTCCTGCATTCTTTTTCCCTTTTGCAGGTTTTATTTCATAGTAAAAGAGCCATCAAAAGATGAAAGGAGAAAAAGGAAGAAATTAAAATGTCAATTGTGTTTATTGTTAAGCTCTTTTTCAAAAAATTTTATTTATTTAACATTTTTAAGTTGGAGAATGAAGCTTAAATAACCAATGATTATAGGAATGAGTTGTATTAGGCTACTATATCTACAGAATAATTGTAATATGAAATATTTATTTTGTGGAAGGTTGGTTTTTAAAAAGTATGGTAAGCTAAGGATTAAGCCAAATCTGTCTTTTTTTTAGGCTTGCTAAACTCACTGCTGCAGTCTTACTGGCCAAAGATGTTCCTGTGTACCTTTTTTCAAGATATGTTCCTACACCTTTTGTAGTAAGTGTGTTGTGTTATTAATCATACAGTTTACTGCTCTTGAAAAGATTTCTTAAATCGACCGGGGTTCAAATCTTTGTCATGCAGTAGTTCTCTATTAAGTGATATGAAGGACCAAAGGAAAACAAATTTTGCTCTGAGTTTATTTTCATTCAACAAGCATGTGTTGAACCACTGAGAGTTTGACCAAGTTGGCAAGTCCACAGTCATGGTGGGATATTTTGACCCTCTTCTTTCAGAAACTGATTTATCAGGCAGGCAAAAATGATTAAGGATGGATTTGAACATGCTATTAGCATGCTTGATCTGGTGTGTGTGTCTGTGTGTGTGTGTGTGTGTGTAAAAGCCCTGTACTCAGTGATGGTAGGCTATTCGTTCTTATCAAACAGGGTCACAAAGGAAATCTCAACAAAAACCGGAGAATTGCTTATCAAACCGTAGCCCTGGACTCCAGCGCAGTAAGATTTGAAATAAAGAAACCCACGAAACCCCATATGTTTGGCATTTTAAAAACACACTTATAAAATAATTTGTGGATTAAGGAAGATACCATAATGAAGATTAGAAACTACAGGCAGTCCTTGCTTTGCATGGTAGTGCAGGACTGTGAAGGTAACTGTGTAAGCTAAAACCATGCAAACTGATCTTAATAATCAGTGGGAAAAATTACGATTGTCTGGGACCTTTAAAATTTTTTCTCAGAACAGTCAAAACACCCTTACTCTTGGTGAAAAATGTATAGGGAAAAGAAAAAAATAGTAAAACTAATATTTAGTTAGTACACTGTAATTTAAAACATTAGAGGGGCTGACCAGGTGATGCAAGCGGGTAAGTGTGCGCATTCCGCTGCGGCGGCCCGGGGTTCGCCAGTTCGGATCCCAGGCACGCACCAACCCACCACTTGGCAAGCCATGCTGTGGCGGTGTCCCATATAAAGTGGAGGAAGATGAGCACAGATGTTAGACCAGGGCCAGTCTTCCTCAGCAAAAAAAAAAAAAAAGAGAGAGAGAGAGGAGGATTGGCAGATGTTAGCTCAGGGCTGATCTCCCCCCCCCCCAAAAAAAAATACATTAGAAACGTTGAGAACTAACATGTTTATTTCTTTGTAAAAAAATTTATCAAGAGTATGATCAGTGCTTTTTTCTTGTCATATAACTTAGCAATATGAGTGAGCATCTTTTCTATGCCTTGGTGAATTGTCACACTTCATTCTAAGTTTGGATCAGCTTCTCACATTTTATCCTTTGTGCTTTCAATGTTGTGAAATATCTCTGAGAATTCCTTCTTTTGCCAGTATCACTTCCTCTGGGACATCTTCATCCTTTTCATCACAACCACATCCCTCATTTATATCCATGCATTTGCCCTCACTAAGCTCACCAGATTGCATATCTAGAGTCTCTTGAAGGACAGCAATGTCAACATTCTCAGCTATTTTTTCTATAACTCCATTTATGTTCGATTCAAATTTCACTTCCACCATTATCACTTTTTGTTTCTTTGCTGCACTTTCATCTTTGTTGGCCAGTTCTTTCTTTCAATTATCCATTTTTGCAAACTGTCATGTGGGTTTATCACTGGGAGAGAAGGAGGCAAGACAACTTTCTGCTTTGCTGTCCGTTTGAGAGCTGAATGACGGATGCACAGAGACCAGTCACTGACAGACTTTAACAGAGTGACATGATTGGTCACTGATCATGATGGGTCTCTTATGTACATAGTTATTTTGGACTAAAGAGCTAGCAGCCAAGTTTGTACTTGACGCAGTTAATCGTAGTTAATACAGCATGGTAACTGAAATTTGAACATGTTAGAAAACTGGTATTATTTAACTAAATATGGTATCGGAAATTCATGTATATTGGAACTGAGCAAAGCAAGGACTGCCTGTATTTAAAACTGAACAACAATTAAAACAATAAATAGCAAAAATTATGGGATATAACTTAGAGCCTTACTTAAAGGGAAATTTATAGTCTTAATGAATATATTAGGAAAAAAAAGATTAAAAAATAATGACCTAAGCCTTTAACTTAGTATGTTAGAACTAAAACAGACTAAATCCAAAAAAAGTAAAAGGAATGAAATAATAAAAATATGAGGAAAAATTAATTAAATAGAAAAGAAAAGAGAGTATCAACAAAAGCAAAAGTTGGCTCTCTGAAGAGACTAATAAAATAGGCAAACCTTTGGAAAGCGTGCTCAAGAATAAAAGAGAAGACAAAGAAATTAGAAGTGTGCATAATAAATACAGTAGGGATTAAGAAAACCACAATATTCTGAACAACATAATACAAATAAATGTGAAAGCTTAGATGAATTGGTCAGTTTCCTAGAATAATTAATACATCAAAATTGATAAAAAATAGAAAACCTGAATAAACCTATAACCACTGAAGAAATTGAACTGATATTTTTTAAACAATCTTCTCAAATTAAAATGCCAGATCCAGATGAGTTTATAGGTAAACTTTACCAAATGTTTGAAAAATAGATAATGTCTATAAACTATTACTAGTGATTTATTGAAAATATACTGAGTGGTGCAAAGAATTGAAGGAATTGCTAGACAATTAGCTCTAATGAATGACAGAAACCAGAGAGGGTTCAGAAATTTAGGACATTTCTGTGGAATTCTGCCACTAGGTTGCCAGTTCCAACTACCATCAATCCCTGTGTGTTGACCTTCCTCTCTTATTACAGGTAGGTTTGCTCTAGCTGGTAGGGAAGTCCCAGATTCACACTCTTTATCACCATAATTTCGAGTCAAAAAAGCAATCTTCTTTGACTACCTGCAGCAGAAACATCTTGGAGAAGGACTCTGACCAGGCTTGGATTATGAGCCTGTCTCTGAATTAAATCATCAAGGAAAGAGGTTACTCTGGTCAGACCTGGGTCATGCGTCTACCCCCTCAATGGCCAGGAGGAGAGGAATTGGATGTGATGGTAGAAGGAGTAGGAGGAACATCCTAGGCAGACAAATAATTACTACAGAGAAAAAGGGAAATCCAACCTGGGGATTAACTTTGGGAGAGAAGATGGTGAATTGACCTTTATATGATAATAGAGGCCACAGAGTATATATAGAGATCTTCAAATGGAAAGCAAGAGACCGATGTTCTACCCTTGAATTTTCTCCTTTATGATTGTATAATGTTGCATAAACCTCGGTGTAAAATGTGATGGATTAGATAATTTCTAAATTTACTTCCAGCTCTAACATTTTATAATTATATTCACCACTCATATCTCCAGTCTGGTGGAGTGTCTGGCATATAGTAGGTGTTCATTAAATATTTGTTAAATGAACAAAATAATCAGAAATGTTTATAGGACTAAGTTATATGAGAATGGGGGGCAGGGAGCCATTCAGTCTAACAGTTAGGTGGTTCTTGGTGACCTTTTAGAAATGGGCCCCAGCCAGTGAATCTGGAGTTGATAGTTGAGGTTTTAGGCTATTTATATCTTAATGTCTTTTCTTGTGTTTAATCAAAAATTTTCTCATGTCAAAAGTATGGGTAGCTAGGAAGCAAAATGGAGTTATGGTGTTAATGTTTTTTCAGCCATATGCAGTCCAGGAGCTCAAAGCAGTTGCAGGTGTGATGATTACTGCATCTCACAACCGCAAAGAAGACAATGGATACAAGGTAACTTGGACTCCTGATCTTTGCATATTTCATAGTTCTTACTTTATTTGAATAATATGTGCTGAGTATAATTTTCCACACCGGGGAGCAGGGCTAGACACTGGGGACAGGAAGGTAAAAACACTGAGGCCAGCCCTCAAAGAATGTGTATCCCTAATGGCCTTATTACTTCTCAACATGTACTATCACAAAAGTCTCTGCATTGGTCTTTTTTTTTTTTTTAAAGATTTTATTTATTTATTTTTCCCCCCAAAGCCCCAGTAGATAGTTGTGTGTCATAGCTGCACATCCTTCTAGTTGCTGTATGTGGGACGCGGCCTCAGCATGGCCAGAGAAGCAGCTTGTGGGTGCGAGCCCGGGATCCGAACCCGGGTCGCCAGCAGTGGAGCACGCTCACTTAACCACTAAGCCACGGGGCCGGCCCTGCATTGGTCTTTTTACTTATGATATCTTACTGCCCTTGATTTTCCCATCCTATCCCAAATCCATCCTCTCTACCATTTCAGAAATAGAGTCGTATTGTACCAAGAACTTGAAGAATGAGTAGGGGTTTGCAGGAAGAGAGCCAGAGGAATACTACCTTGACCTCACTCTCCTCTCCCTCCAACCGTCTACAGGGGCTCCCCACTGGCCACAGGATCCATTTGATGTGTCAGCCTGTGTGGCAGAAAGCAGGGTGGAAAAGAGTGAAGAATGGCTCTGGAGGGGCAAACAGAAGCTACATAGCACAGTATTGAGCCAATGTTTAGGGCTCCTGGGTGATGAGTCCATGATCTTTTTTTTTTTTTTTAATTTTATTTATTTATTTTTTTCCCCCAAAGCCCCAGTAGATAGTTGTATGTCATAGATGCACATCCTTTTAGTTGCTGTACGTGGGACGCGGCCTCAGCATGGCCGGAGAAGCGGTGTGTCGGTGCGCGCCCGGGATCCGAACCCGGGCCGCCAGCAGTGGAGCACGCGCACTTAACCGCTAAGCCACGGGGCCTGCCCGAGTCCATGATCTTATATTTTGTTTTTTGTCTTGTGCGGGAGGTCTCCAGGTACACTGAGCTCTGTTTTACCAGGAAAAAGAAGATTTAATACTAATCTAAGATTTTGGCCCTGGCCAGCTAAGTGGATAGTGTTACCATTCACAGAGGCAGGGAAGAAGCATGATTAGTTCGGTCTGGGACATTTTAAGTTAGAGAGGTTTGTGAGTCAACCAGGTAGCAATGTCCTGTAGGCAGTTGGATATATAGATCTATTGCTCAGGGGAGAAATCTGGGCTGAAGTTATAGATTTTGGGGTCACCATACATATTAAAGCATATAAGAGTATTTGAAAGTCCTTTATTTGGATGAGCAGCCCAGAGACAGTGTATAGTAGAAAACAAGGTCCAAAGGGGATTAACTTTAAGGGAAGGGAGAAAGAAGTGCTAACTCTCCTAACTCTAGTTAGGAGAAAGACCAGAAGAGATTGGTGTCATAAAAACCAGAGGGACAAGAGAGTTGCAAGGAGGAAGAGGTCAACTGTCAGAGAGAGCTAAGAACCCAAATCTCTCCTCTGAGCAGCACAATCCTATATCCAGCTGCCTACCTGATATCCATTGAGATGTCTAACAGACATTTCAAAATTAGCATCTCTAGAACAGAGGTCCTTTTTTTTTTTTTTAAAGTTACTTTATTCTCCTTTTTAGGAGGAAAGCAATTTTTTTTTTGGAGGAAGATTGCTAATATCTGTTGCCAATCTTCCTCTTTTTTCCCTTTTCTCCCCAAAGCCCCAGTGCATAGTTGTGTATCATAGTTGTAGAGTTGTAGCTCTTCTATATGGGATGCTGCCTCAGCATGGCTTGATGAGCAGTGAGCAGTGAGTAGGTCTGTGCCCAGGATCCGAACTGGCAAACCCCAGGCCTCCAGAGCGGAACGCGTGAACTTAACCACTATGCCACTGGCCCTGCCCCTAGAACAGAGGTCTTGATTCCCCCCACAACCTGCCACATACACCCCCAAATACGTTCCTTCCCCAGTCTTCCCCCTCTGTAAATTGACACTACCACCCACCCAAACAAAAACCAAAAATCATTCTTGATTACTCCTTTTCCTTCACTCCTCACATTTAATCCACTAACAGGTTCTACAAATTCTGCATCTAAAATATATGTTGAATATGTTTACTTCTGCCCATGTCTTCTACCTCCACCATAAAGCATTGCTGTCTTTGGTCTGAACTACAGCATCCTAGCTGGTCTCTTCCCTGTGTCCATTGTTCTATCTTGCAGTCCATTCTCCACCACATGGCCAAATGAACTTTTAAATATAAACAGGTCATGTTGCTTTTCTGCTTAAAATTCTTCAATGCCTTCTCATTCTTTGAATAAAATCCAAACTCCTTACCTTGGGGCTTACAGGACTCTGTCTCCTGCCTACCTCTTCAACCTTGTTGCATTCATTCCTCTCCTGTGCTCGCTACATTCCGGTCACATTCCCACTCCCCTCTGTTCTTCCAGTTCTCAGTATACCAAGACCTTTCCCACCTCTGAGCCTTTGTAATTGCTTTTTCTTCTGCTTGGATTGCTCTTCCCCAAATCTTGCAGACTTGCTTATTTTCATCCTTCATGTTCCTGCCCAGATGTTGCTTCCTTGAAGAGACCTTCCCTGACCACCTTATCTGAAGTGGCTTCCCTCAATGACTTTCTCATCGTCTTGTTTATTTCCTTCACAGAACTTATCACTCTGTCTGCTTTCTGTATGATGAATTACCTTGCTTGTTTATTGACTTGTTTGTTTGACCCTCCATGCCCCTGTTCCTAATATAAGCTTGTGGGTGGAGGGACTTAGTCTGTTTTGATATCATTGCTGTTGAACATATTTGTCACATAGTAGACCCTCAAAGATTTTTTTTCCTTAAAATATAAGCACAAAGTAAAAGGTAAAAAAGTTAAACAGCATAAAAAGTTAAACAGTAAAGAGTCTCTCTCCCATCCCTTTCACCCAGTACCCTTTTTCAGAAGCAAATATTATTTCCGGTTTTAGTTTCCTTCCAGAGATAGTCTATGCATGTGGAACCGTATATGTATTTGTCACTCCCTCGTTTTTTTTACCAAAATGGTAGGACACCACGTACAGTGTTCTGCACCTTGCTTTTTTCACATAACAGCATGAAACAGTCTTAGAGATCATTCTCTCGACTGATCGATAGGTGGATAGATAGGTTTCCCTCATTCATCTTTAAAAACCTATATAGATAAATCCTAATTTATTTAACCTATCCTCTGTTGATGAACATTACATTTCTTTCTGATCTGCTACTTATAAACAGTGCTACAATGAATGTTCTTCTACATATATCTTTGTTCATATGTGCAAGTAGGTTTATAGAGTCAGTATAGAATAGGGGTTAAGACTATGAGCTGGGTTTGAAAACTACCTCTGCCACTCAGAAGGTTTGTGACGTCAGACAAGTTACTTAATTTCTGTGTGCTTTAGTTCCCCATCTGCAAACTGGGGATAATAGAACTAACATCATAGAGTGAGAGTGACAACTAAGGGAGATAATGCATGTAAAATGCCTGGTATAGTGTCTGGCTCCAATAAGTGCTCAATAAATGTTAGCTATTGTTTTTCTTCATATCATCTATAGCTGAACTGTCCAGTATGGTAGCCACTATGGAAATAGCCACTTATGGCTGTTGAATACTTAAAATATAACTAATCTGAATTGAGATGTGCTATAAGTATAAAATACATACCAGATTTAGAAGACTTAGTACAAAAAAAGAGTAAAATGTTTCAATAATTTTGTATTTGTTTTATGTTGAAATGATAATATTTTGGGTATGTTGGATTATATAAAGTATATTATAATTAATTTCACCTGTTTATTTTTATCTTTTTTAATGTGCCTACTAGAAAATTTTAAATTACGTTAAGTGGCTTGCATTTGTGGTTCACATTATATTTCTATGCACTGCTGAGCTATAGGATAAATTTCTGTGAGGTGAAACTTCTGAGTCAAAGGGAATATGAAAGAAAATTTGTCATTCTCTATTCAAGTTGGTTGTACCAATTGATACTCTCACCAACAGTATATGAAGGTCTTTATCCCACACCTTCCATTATTGTATTATCAGACTTTTTGATCTTTGCCAATCAGATAGGTGGAATATTATTATGTTTAATCTGCACCTGTCTTATGAGTGAGGTTGAGCATCTTTTCATGAACCTCCAAGATATTTGTGTTTCCTTTCCTGAGAAGTCTGTTAAAGGTGTTGCTCATTTTTCTTTTGGGTTGTTGCTCTATTTCTTATTGATTTATGGGAACTCTTTATATGTAAAAAGTAGTTCTTGGTCATCTGTTTTGCAGATATTTTCCCCCATATTATCATTTACATTTTCACTTTATTTATGATATTTTTCTGTGTGTGGTATTATGGTATTTTTTCCATTTGGAAACAAGTTATTTTGGCATTTTTATTGGTATCATATTTCATTTATAGATTAGGAAGCTTAAATATTTTTATTATGTTATTGACTCTCCTTATTCATGGACAAGATGTAGCTTTCTGTTCTTTCAAGACTTCTTTTAGATCCTTTAGAAACATTTCAAAGATTTTTTTTAATAGATCTTGCGCTTTTCTTTTAAAGTTTATTCCTGGGTATATTTCCTTGCATGGATTTTTCTGCTACTGTATCAGGTAGGGATACTTTCTGCTGCAGGTTTAGAAAACCCACAAAAATGCCTTAAGCTGATAGGAGTTTATTTTTCTCACATAACAAAAAGTCCAGAGATAGGTGGCAGCTAGCATGGTTCTGTAGCTCAGTGTTGTTGGGCCTGGCATCTCTCCAGTTTTTTTTGGCCTTTCCTTTGAGCATGGCCATCATGTAATGGTTGCTGTACCTCTAGGCATCACGTCTGCATACAAGGCAAGAAGAAGTGGGCAGAAAGCAAGGCCAGGACATTTTCCTCGTGTTTTATAAATTTTCACGGTAAGCTTTCAGGGCCTATGGATAGAATCTTTTCTGTGGCTTGGAATGTGGGAGCATCACTTCAGAGCAGTTGTTGCTTTTTTAATCTCTGTGGTAACCTCAGGAGTTTCATTAACTGGGAGCAATTTCTGTGTTAATTTAGAATTGAATTTTTTTTTTAGTAACCCAGAACGCAAGAAGAAACAGACATCCTTCCACATCATCCTTCTATAATAGTGGGCAGAACTTTCTCTAGTCTGTATTCCCACTTGCGGGGGGTGGAGTCTCATTTCCAATTTCCTGCTTTCCACGTGGGCATAACAACTCAAGAACCAGAAAAACGGACAGTTCCCAAATCCCAGACAGCCACAGCATCAGCCTTATCACTCTGGTTTTCAATTCTTTTCTTTTTTTCCACTGCCTGGAGTTTTCCCTTTCCTTCTTGTGAACTAAGCTATGCATTTTAGATAATACCTTTTCTCCTTTATCTAGTATTTTGAGTTGTTTATAGAGTGAGAATTTTGAGGTCATCTGGTCTACCATATTGCTTGGCAACAGAGCTTAGTACATATTCAAATGTATTCTTTCACTCAGGATGCAATAGAAGGGATTCATGTCATATACGTGGTAGCAGTCAGTCCAGGCATACCTCAGAGACATTGCAGGTTCAGTTCTAGACCACCACAATAAAGCAAATATTGCAATAAAGCAGGTCACATGAATTTTTTGGTTTCCCAGTGCATGTAAAAGTTATGTTTACACTATAGTGTAGTCTGTTAAATGTGCAATGACATTATGTCTAAAAAAAAGTACATACCTTAATTTAAAAAATCCTGTATTGCTAAAAAATGCTAACCATCATCTGAACCTTCAGCAAGTTGTAATCTTTTTGCTGGTGGAGGGTCTTGCCTCGATGTTGATGGCTGCTGAGTGATCCGGGTGGTAGTTGCTGAAGGTTGGGGTGGCTGTGGCAGTTTCTTAAGATAATCATGAAGTTTGCTGCATTGGTTGACTCTTCCTTTTGCAAATGATTTCTCTGTAGCATGCGATGCTGTTTGATAGCATTTTACCCACAGTGGGACTTCTTTCAAAATTGGCGTCAGTCGTCTCAAACCCTGCCACTGCTTTCTCAACTAAGTTTATGTAGTATCCTGAATCCTTTGTTATCATTTCAACAGTCTTCACAGCATCTTCACCAGGAGCAGATTCTATCTCAAAAACCACTTTTTTTGCTCATCCATAAGAAGCAGCTCCTCATAAGTCTTATGATGAGATTGAAGCAATTCAGTCACATCTTTAGGCTCTACTCTTAAGTCTAGTTCTCTTGCTGTTTCCACCACATCTGCAGTTACTTCCTCCACTGAAGTCTTGAACCCCTCAAAGTCATCCATCAGGGTTGGAATCCACTTCTTCCAGACTTCTGTTAATGTTGATATTTCATCCTCTTCACATGAATCATGAATGTTCTTAATGGCATCTAGAATGGTGACTCCTTTCCAGATTTTCAATTTACTTTGCCCAGATCCATCAGAGGAATCACTGTCTATGGCAGCTATAGCCTTACGAAATGTATTTCTTAAAAATAATAAGACTTGAAAGTTGAAATTACTTCTTGATCCATGGGCTGCTGAATGGATGTTCTGTTAGCAGGCATGAACAACATTCATTTCATTGTACATCTCCATCAGAGCTCTTGGGTGACCAGGTCATTGTCAATCAGCAGTTTTATATATATATATATATATTTTGTGTGTGTGTGTGTGTGAGGAAGATCAGCCCTGAGCTAACATCTGGTGCCAATCCTCCTCTTTTTTTTTGTGAGGAAGATCAGCCCTGAGCTAACTCCAATGCCAATTCTCTTTTTTTTTTTTTCGCTGAGGAAGATTGGCCCTGAGCTAACATCCATGCCCATCTTCCTCTACTTCATATGGGACGCTGCCACAGCATGGCTTGACAAGCAGTGCGTCAGTGCACGCCTGGAATCCAAACCCGCAAACCCTGGGCAGCCGAAGCAGAGCACACGCACCTAACTGCTTGTGCCACCGAGCCAGCCCCATAGCAGTAATATTTTGAAAGGGATCTTTTTTTCTGAGCAGTAGGTCTCAATAGTGGGCTTAAAATATTCAGTAAATCATGTTATAAACAGATGTGCTATCATCCAGGCTTTGTTGTTCCATTTATAGAGCACAGGCAGAGTAGTTAGAGCATCATACTTAAGGGCCCTAGGATTTTTGGAATGGTAAATGAGCGTTGGCTTCAACTTAAAGTCACCAGCTGCATTAGCCCCTAACCAAAGAGTCAACCTGTTGTTTAAAGCTTTGAGGCCAGGCATTGACTTCTCCTCTCTAGCTATGAAAGTCCTAGATGGCATCTTCTTCCAATAGAAGGCTGTTTCACCTACATTGAAAATCTGTTGTTTAGTGTAGCCACCTTCATTAATTATCTTAGCTAGATCTTCTGGATAACTTGTTGCAGCTTCTACATTAGCACTTAATGCTTCACCTTGCACTTTTATCTTATGGAGATGGCTTCTTTCCTTAAACCTCATGAATCAACCTCTGCTAGCTTCAAACTTTTCTTCTGCAGCTTCCTCACCTCTCTCAGCCTTCACAGAATTGACGAGAGTTAGGGTCTTTCTCTGGATTAGGCTTTGCCTTAAGGGAATGTTGTGGCTGGTTTGATCTTCTATCTAGACCACTAAAACTTTCTCCATATCAGCAATAAGACTGTTTCACTTTCTTATCAATTGTGTGTTCACTGGAGCAGCACTTTTAATTTCTTTCAATAACTTTTCCTTTGCCACAACTTGACTGACTATTTGGCGCAAGAGGCCTAGCTTTTGGCCTATCCTGGCTTTTGACGTGCCTTCTTCACTAAGCTTAATCATTTCTAGCTTTTGGTTTAAAGTGAGAGACGTGCAACTCTTCCTTTCACTTGAAAACTTAAAGACCACTGTAGGGTCATTAATTGGCCTAATTTCAATAATGTTGTGTCTCAGGGTATAGGGAGGCCCAAGGAGAGGGAAAGAGATGGGAGAAGGGCCAGTCGACGGAGCAGTCAGAAAACCCAAAACATTTATCGATTAAGGTCACCATCTTATGTGGGCATGATTTGTGGCATCCCAAAACAATTACAATAGTAACATCAAAGATCACTGATCGCAGATCACCATAATAATATAATAATAATGAAAAAATTTGAAAGATTGCGAGAATTACCGAAATGTGACATGGAGAGATGAAGTGAGCAAATGCTGTTACAAAAATGGCGCTGGTAGACTTGCTTATACACAGGGTTAACCACAAACCTTCAATTTGTAAAAAGTGCAATATCTGTGGAGTGCAATAAAGCAAAGCGCACTAAAACAAGGTATGCCTGTGTAGATATTCTCTAAGCAGAGTCCCTTTTAACTTTGTTTGAGATCCTGTGAATTATAGAAATACGTTTTCTTGATTTTTTTGTTAGCTCTTCCTAATGTCTCGTTGATCGAGCTGCTTGACAAACTGACAACTTAATGAAATGTATTTTAATTAAATACTGAAAATACATATACTGAAATGTAGATGGAATAATTAACATGTTAATTGTCTTTCCTGATATAGACTTTAGTTGGTGTGACATAAATTCTACTTTAATTTATAACTGAAAAATGATTTTCTTCTTTATCATATAACAGAACCACTTTATAATGCTTAAATTTTATAGTATCACGTTTTATGGATATTCCATGGTTTCTTAGATTATCTGTAGTATATAGTTATAGATCTAAGGGTATATATATCTAAGGTATATTTGTATTATAATGCTGTCATAACGATGCCCTGATATATTTTACTTGTATTGTTATTCAAGTATACTTCTAAAAGAGAAAATAATACGTGATCATTTTATTGGAGTCTCTGTGGAATCATTACCATCAATATCCTTTGGTGTTTATTAAGTTAGTCTCATGTTGACATTTTCTTCTTGATATGCTTTCTTTATAAAGTCAAATATCTCTACTGTAACTAAGAAAATATCTGGCCAACATTTCAAGTATTTATAGCTGTATTTACCTATCATCTAGGTTTATTGGGAAAATGGTGCTCAGATCATATCTCCTCATGATAAAGAGATTCTGAAATGTATAGAAGAATGTGTGGAACCCTGGACTGGTTCCTGGAATGAAAATTTAGTGAATACTAGCCCACTGAAGAGAGATCCTCTGCAGGACATTTGCAGGAGATACATGGAAGATCTGAAAAAGATCTGTTTTCACAGGTATCCAAGTAGGAATATAGGATAGTATTACCTTAGAATAAGATTAACAAATAAAGGAAAGGAATAGGAATAAAAATGTGTTGACTATTCATTATATTAAAATTATAGCTACATAATACTATTCATAATAGACAAAAAGTGGAAATAACCCAAATATCCATCAATTGATGAATGGATAAATAAAATGTGGTATATCCATACAATGAAATATTGTTCAGCAGTAAAAAGAAATGAAATACTGATAGATAGTACACCATGGATGAGCCTTGAAAACATTATGTATGTTAAGTGAAAGAAGCCAGTCACAAAGGACCACGTATTGTATGGTTCCATTTATATGAAATGTCCAGAGCAGGCGAATCTGTAGAGACAGAAAGTATGTTAGTGGTTGCCTGTGGCTAGGAGGAATGGGAGGGTTAGGCAGCGGGTGGCTATTGGGTATGGAGTTTCTTTTTGGGGTAATGAGAATGTTCTAAAATTAACTATGATTATGATTGAATAACTCTGTGAATATCGTGAAAGCCATTGAATTGTACACTTTAAATGGATGAATTGTATAGTATATTAATTACCTCTCAATAAAGCTATTAAAAATTATAAATATATGCATTCCCTCTATATAAGATCAGGAAATTTCCTCTAAAATTTGATGTTTTCTTACCTATTTCCATAACTATTCCATAAATAGCTAACACTATTGCTAGAGAGCATCCTGGCTTGCTGAATATATTTTCCCTATCCTACAAAATTTATTATAGCTTTTTCTCTAGCTTATTTTAACTATATCACAAGTGATGAATGTTATGATATTGATTGAATGACTATTTCCTTTACAGGGAATTAAACTCAAAGACCACCTTGAAATTTGTACATACATCTTTTCATGGGGTTGGACATGACTATGTGCAGTTGGCTTTTCAAGTGTTTGGTTTTAAGCCTCCAATTCCAGTACCAGAACAAAAAGATCCTGATCCAGACTTTTCAACCGTTAAATGCCCAAATCCTGAAGAAGGAGAATCTGTGCTGGTATTTTTTTTCTATATTTAAATTATTAGTAGTATTTTAAACTTCATTGACTAGATCGAACTGATTGACAATTCCGAGATTACTTATAGAAGCAGAAACCACTTTCGTTTACATCTTTTAAATTATATTGGAGCCATATATTCTGTTTTGTTTGAAATCTCTATGGTGGATATCCCTACTTCTAGGCTTATTTTAAAACTTAGCTAAACTATATTCCTTCTAAAATTCGTATCACTAACGTAGTGCCTACATTTAGGAGTATTAACATTGAATTTAACATTTCCAATACAATCCAGGTTTTTGGGTCACTGTTTCAGGAACTTTCTTTGAGACTGGCAGAGAAAGAAAATGCTCGGATAGTGCTAGCCACAGATCCTGATGCAGACCGACTGGCAGTGGCAGAACTTCAGGAGAAGTAAGTAGAACCTGCTATTTGATTAAAAGCTTAAACTTTGAAAAGCAGTTTTGGTTTAAGTCTTAACAGGCTTGTTGGAAATATTAAAAAAAGTACGAAAATAAATCTCCTGTAAGCCCCGCTATCCAGAGATAACCACGTAGGTTGATATTTTGACGTTTCCTTTCTGTGTTTTTTCTGCTCAAATATTTAAGATATATTTGTTTTTATAAAATTGTGATAATACTAGATATGGTTTTATATCTTTTTTTTTTTTTTTTTTTTTGCTGAGGAAGATTTGCCCTGAGCTGACATCTGTTGGCAACCTTCCTGTATTTTGTATGTGGGCTGCTTCCACAGCTTGGCCACTGACAAGTGGTTTAGATCTGTGCCCGGGAACCGAACCCCAGGCTGCTGAAGTGGAGCATGCCGAACTTAACCACTAGGCCACTGGGGCTGGCCCTGATTTTATATCTTGATTATTTTCTACTTAATGTTGTACTGTGAGCATTTTTCCCTATCCATAAATATTGTTTTAAATATTAATTTTTGAAATGGCATAATATCCCAACAGATTGCTTTATCAATGTAGTCATTTCCTAATCTTGGTCCTTTGGGTTGCTATGTATTTTTGGCATTATAATGTTGTGACAAATGTCCTTACATAGAAAGGACATCATACTATAACTTTTTTCTCATTAGGAGAATAAAAGTAATGTAATAATTTTTCAAAAGACATTGTTACCATTCCTACCCTAACCTCACCCCTGGTGGGTAAGAAAAGCAGTAGTAAATGTTTTCTTTTTTTTTTTTTTTGTGAGGAAGATCAGCCCTGAGCTAACATCCATGCCAATCCTCCTCTTTTTGTGAGGAAGACCGGCCCTGAGCTAACATCTATTGCCAACCTTCCTCCTTTTTCTTCCCCCTTTTGTCCTCAAAGCCCCAGTAGATAGTTGTATGTCATAGTTGCACATCCCTCTAGTTGGTGTGTGTGGGACGCTGCCTCAGCATGGCTGGGCAAGCGGTGCGTTGGTGCGCACCCAGATTCTGAACCTGGGCCGCCAGTAGCAGAGCGCACGCACTTAACCGCTAAGCCACGGGGCCAGCCCCAGTAAATACTTTCTCAGAAATCTCATTGAGTAGTTTCTGGGGTTTCCTATGTGCGGGATGGTAATTTTTAGGTCTTAGGGTCAAGAAGTTTTCATGGGAAGTTAGAAGGTCTTGACTTGAATTTTCATTCTCTCTACAGTGGTCATTGGAAAGTTTTCACAGGGAATGAGTTGGCGGCTTTGTTTGGGTGGTGGATGTTTGATTGCTGGAAGAAAAATAAATCAAGAAATGCTGATGTGAAGAACATTTATATGTTAGCCACCACAGTCTCTTCCAAAATTTTGAAGGCAATTGCACTTAAAGAAGGATTTCATTTTGAAGTAAGAATAGTTAATATCTGTGTGCTACTTTTCTAAACCTATTTCTATAAATTAAAGCCATCTCCTCACCAAAACTGACTTTTATTGATTTCATTTATAATTTCCCCTTTTTTTCTGATTCTGTTAACACTTGCTTATAGTTTAGACACCTTGAGACAAATTCATCCAGTATGTGAATTTCTGAAACTAAGATAAGGTGTTCTTTAAAAATTGCATTAATGCTTATTATTCCATACAACAATATCTGGTTTTCATACTGAGAAATCTGACTCCTAATGACCTCATCAGTAACATACACTCCACTCCAAAAAATTGTATGGTGTCATCAACCACTTGTTTAGGCTCTTCAAGTTCAGTCTTAAGAAACTTTAAGTAGTCTTCTAAATTGAAAATTAAGACCAAATGATTCTACATCCAAAAAACAAGTAATGACTCTCTCTTAGCACAGATCATTAACCTTTGTGAGCCTCAGGCAGTTAACTTGACCATTCTTACAGCTACTGGGTCTAATGTCAATTAAGGTGCTTTTCCTCTGCCGTCTTTGCCAAATATCGGTGAAAATGTCACCTCTGGGCATTGTTCTTGAGCCACAGTCAAGCTACAGGTCTTAACACTAATTTGCTGAATGAAAGAAAAATGGTGCCTGTCTTAATGAAGTAGAACTTTCAGTCTCAGGTTTTCTAAAATAAGAGTAGCAAAACAGAAGAAATTGAAATTTATTAAGCCTAAGATTCTGAATTACGGTAATGTTAACATTTTCCTCTTTTATATCTATGGCAAGAAAAATGTATAATGAGCACAAAAGAGAAAAAAGAACATGATTCTAAAGACCAATGTTATAAATTTGTTTCCTTGTATTTGTTGTTGGGGGTTGGGGGGCAGCAGAGGTTTTTGGCTTTTATTTATCTATTTTTTCCTAGTGAGGAGGTTGAGTGGTGAATTAGGAATCTTAAATTAGTAACAGTGAGCTCTAGAGTCAGTGTGTATCACATGCTTTCTGTGGGCTCTAAAACAGTTCGTGTCTTTAAAGTGAACAGTAGCTCATCAGATGGAAAGTCCTCAAATCTAATTACCAAAGAGGGACTTAGTAACATTCTCGATGGTTTTATTTAGGCCATAGTGTCATGGTAAGGTACACTTGGTTCAAGCATATGTTGTGATAATGTTGAAAGTGCGTCATTAAAAAGCTTTATGGCCTTTGATTATTCAGGGGGACTAAATCACAACCTTCATAGCTACTCTTATGTTAGTGCTTATAACACAGCTTAAAGGACAGTTTCTGAGAAGCAGTGTAATTGAATCCTGGCTCCATCTCTTATATGCAGCATAATTTTGGGCAAATTACTGAACCTCTTGTTTCAGCAACAGTTGTTGTGAGCATTAAAAAAAGATAGTGATGTAAAGAACTTGTTACAGTGCTTGATAAATGGGAGGCGATCATAATACTGTGTGTATTTATGTTACTTTGTGGCTGTATGCATCACCACTTATAAATATTGGATTATATTTGGTGTAAATCGCCTATTACGGTGCTCAATACATAGTAGGTCATCAGTCGTGGTGGTGTGTGTATCCGTGTACTTTATGGCTATATGTTTACCACTATGTAAATCTTGTGGACTGAAGACCATCACAGAAGATTTCTATGAGAGTGTTGTGTGCATTTATAGACAAGCTTTTCTCTAATATGTATTTTTGAGAGAGTCACTTAACTAGAGTGGTCTGCTCTGCGTTTCAGGAAACATTACCAGGTTTTAAATGGATTGGAAGTAGGATAAAAGACCTCCTGGAAAATGGGAAAGAAGTCCTTTTTGCATTTGAAGAGTCTATTGGTATGTAGTAAATATTAAAATATTTGAAGTTTGAATGAGAGCATTTTTTTAAATGTAGTGATTTTATAAAGAGGAATTTTTATCTTCTGCATTTTGAGTTGTAAAAAACCACAGAGAACTCAGAAATGTGTAGACGCATTTCTTATCAGGAAAAAAAAAAGACCCTTAAACGTCCCCTAAATACCTTCAATATCAATGGGTTTCATTTATTACTAGGCTTTTAAATTCATTGGTCCTTCTCAAGATATGTCCAACTATTGAAATTATTATAGGCTTAAATTTTCCTCTTTTTTAAAGACATTTTTTAATTCTCAGGTTTTCTGTGTGGAACTTCGGTTTTGGATAAAGATGGAGTGAGCGCAGCCGTTGTTGTTGCTGAGATGGCCTCTTACCTGGAAACCATGAATATAACATTGAAACAGCAACTGATTAAGATTTATGAAAAGTAAGCTTTATTGCTATGAATTTCACATGCTAAATTTTTTATTTTTTTGTCCTACTTTTAGCTTTCTAAATTTGTTTTTGAGAAACAGTCAGTCCTTTTGAAAAAGTACCAAAATTGTCTGGTACTTAAGGAATTAAGGACTCCCACTTTCTACATAATACCATAAGAGGCTTAACTTTAATATATACTTTTCTAAAGAGTTACCTGAGATCTGATTTTAACACTTTAAATCTTTGTGCAGATATGGTTATCATATTTCAAAAACCTCATATTTCTTGTGTTATGATCCACCTACCATCAAAAGTATATTTGAAAGGCTTCGCAATTTTGATTCTCCAAAAGAATATCCAAAATTTTGTGGGACGTTTGCTATATTGCATATACGGGACATTACCACTGGATATGACAGCAGCCAGCCTAATAAGAAATCAGTAAGTACCTGTTTTTTTTTTTAAAGTTTTTAACAATTTGTAATAATTCATATTATGGGAAAGTAGTGGAAGTTCCAGCCTGAGAGTTTCTTGAAACCGAGATCCATTGTTTTTCTCCAGGGCAGTTGTAAGTCCACTAACTGGCTCTCTGACTCGGAGCCTGTCCTTATCACTCGCCAAGTGTATGCTTCCCCCTAGGGATGTAGAAGTGGGGAAGAGCATGAGAGAGACAGAGAGACAGAAAGAGAAAGAGGAGGAGGGAAGGAGAATGTGTAATGATGCTAAATAATGTTGAAAATTAAGTCTAAAACCCTATAATTTCACAGCTATACCAATTTCTATTTGTAACTTCCCTTTTCAACCTTATTCCCTATACCTCCAGCCAGACAGAACAACTTATAGTTTCTTACATACGTACATTTTTTTTTAATTTCTCTATTTTTGCTCAAGCTATTTCCTCAGTCTACCTTTTCTTCCTACTACTGCAGGTCTACACTTTAGCGATTATTTAAGACTTGAGGTAAATGTCACCTCCTCCACATACCCTCCAGGCCCCATAATCAGATATCTTCCTCCTGAGGTTTCATGATATATTGTGCCTTCCTCTCATCATTTATCACTTTCTATCTGTGTTATCATTATGTTGTATCTGGCACATCCATTTCTGATATGTGTTTACGTGTCTCAAAGCTCCTGCCTACGTGGTAGTTGCTCAACAAATATTTAAATGCCGTAGATTGCTGATCATATTTATTTTGTTACTGTTATGATTATTATTAGCCTAAACTTCCATTTACAAATATGCTATTATCTCTGGATTCTAGGGGCATAATATATTTTGGGAAATCTGCAGCCTCTTGTGTAGAATACTACCCGTATTCCTTTTGTGTATATTCATCCAGTCAATAAATATTGGTTCCCACTTGTTGATATTCTGTGTATGTGTATGTATGTGTGTCTCTATTTTTCTATCTTTGTAACCTACTTGAAGAGAAGAACTAAATTTTTTTACTTCTTTTTATTTCTCTAATATTGCTGTGCTTAGAGTAGTTCTTGGTGTGATGCCTTTTTCCTCTGAACTCTAAAGTTTATGATATTCCTTATTCAAAGTGCTTTTCTATCTGTTCTTCACTAATGCTTACAACAATTTTGTAAGGCAGGTAGTATAGATATTATTAATCCCCTAAGGTCACATAGTAAGTGTCAGAGACTTCCTGAGTTCGTTCTTCTCTGTTCTTCAGATTGCCATACATCTGTGTGTTCAACAGGCATTTATCAAAACCCTTCTGTGCTACAGACACAAGCACACTGGGGATGCAGCAATGACAAAGGCACTGTTTCTGCACTCAGGAGCCTAGTGGGGAAATGGGCAAGTAAGCAGTGATTACTTTACAAAATGCTAAGTGCCACCATGGGGTGCATAGGGTGCCATGAAAGAGGATAGGAAGGACCCTTACTCAGATTTGGGGGGCTGTGGAAGACCTTGTAGAGGACTTTTGTGAGTTCTGGAGTATGAGTAGGAGTTATCCAGATGCAGGAGGAACAGAGGGTGTTTCAGGAACAAAGGGAGCAGCAAGTGCTAGGTCTGGAGGTGAGAAGCCATGTTCTCCTTCAAAGAACCACAAGTGGTTCCCTACAACTGTAGTAGGGAGGGTGAGGAAGAACGGCATGTACGGGGGGTGGTTTAGAGAGGAGCAGACTTCCAGGCAGGAAGATCAGTTAGTACGCTATTTCAGTAATCGAGATGAGAGATGATGGGAGCCTGAATTTAATATAGTAGCAGTAGTGATGGAGAGAATTGGACAAAGTTGAGTTAAATAAAGGATAGAATAGACAGAACTTGCTAGTTCATGGTCTGTGAGTGAAAAAGAGGAGAGGAAGGTCTCTGTCTTAAGCAGTTAGTGTATGGCAGTACCATTGATGGAGAGAGAATCTGAAGGAGAGGACCAGGCTCAGGATACCTGAGGGAAGGTACCACTGTCAACCCCTCTGTCCTAGTACAACCCCCACAGTTCCCTCAAGATACCTTCACAGACTGATCTGTGGTCTAGGAAGAGTACCAGTGTTCATCCATATTCAATGTCAGTAAAACTTCCTTTCTTTTGTTAATTTTTAGGTAAGAAATATAAAAGCTTTTTTTGCGCCACAGTGGATTATTTTGTGTATCCTCTAGGATGCACCCTGCTTTGAAGACTATTGATAAACTGTCTGTGAAAGTGCTTTGAAATTGTAAAGCACTTTGCACATGTAGAGGCAGTTTGGACTTGGATACAAACAGACATGGCTTCAGCTTCTTGCTCTGCCACTTAGCTGATTACCTTGCACCGGTCGTTTACTCTCTTTGAGCCTTGTCCGTAAATTGGCAGTAATATTTACTTTGCAGGATTATTGTTGAGGCCCAGAGATCAAGTATGTACGGTATATAAATGCTCGTACTACTATAACTGTTCAGTAAATGGTATATTTATGAATTATTTTGTATGTAATCTTTTGTATTTTATAATTCCGTTTTAAATATTTTTATTTTTGTGGTAAAAAACACATAAAATTTACCATCTTAACCATTTTTAAGTGTGTAGTTCAGTAGTGTTAACTATATTCACATTGTTGTGCAGGTCTCCAGAACTTTTTCATCTTGCTACAATGAAACTCTGTACCCTTTAAACGATTCTCCATTTCCCCCTTCCCCCAGCCCTGGGCGACCACTGTTCTACTTTCTGTTTCTATGAATTTGACTTTAGATACCTCATTTAAGTGGAGTGTATTTTACAACTCTTGAAAATGAAAAAGGTACCAGGTGTAATTAAGCTGTTGTTACAATTGTGCATAGATGCTGCCTGTGAGTAAAAGCAGCCAAATGATTACATTTACTTTCCAAAATGGCTGTGTTGCTACTCTTCGGACAAGTGGGACAGAACCAAAGATAAAGTATTATGCAGAGATGTGTGCATCCCCTGACCAGAGGTGAGAATTGACTTTTAAGATATATATTTATATATACATAAAAGCTTTATTGAGATACAATTCACATACCATAGAGTTCACCCATTTAGAGTATACAATTCGGTGGTTTTTACTATATTCAGAGTTGTGCAGACATCACTACAATCAATTTTAGAACATTTTCATCACCTCAAAAAGAAACCTCAGGGGCCGGCCCCGTGGCTTAGCGGTTAAGTGCGTGTGCTCCGCTGCTGGCAGCCCGGGTTCGGATCCCGGGCGCACACCGGCACACCGCTTTTCCAGCCATGCTGAGGCCGCATCCCACATACAGCAACTAGAGGGATGTGCAGCTATGACATACAACTATCTACTGGGGCTTTGGGGGGAAAATAAATAAATAAATAAAATCTTTAAAAAAAAAGAAACCCCATTAGCAGTCACTTCCCATTTCCTTCCCTCCCTTTTAGTGCTAGGCAACCACCCATCTACTATCTGTCATTATAGATTTGCTTATTCTGGACATTTCATGTAAATGGAATCATACAATAAGTGGTTCTTTGTGACTTGCATCTTTTACTTAGGATAATGTTTTCAGAGTTTATCCATGTTGTAGCATGAATCAGTACTTTATTCTTTTTTTAAAAAAAGTTATTTTCACGGCCCAATAATATTCCATTGTATGTGAGTATACCACATTTTTTAAACCATTTATCAGGTGATGGACATTTGGGTCATTTCCACATTTTGGCTGTTATGAATAATGGTGCTACAAACATTTGTGTACAAGTTTTGTGTGGACGTATGTTTTCATTTCACTTGGGTATATATCTAGGAGTGAAATTGCTAGGTTGTATGGTGGTTCTATATTTAACCTTTTGAGGAACTGCCAGACTGTTTTTCAAAGCAGCTACATCATTTGGGAATTGAATTTTTAAATTTTAGTGAATTTATATTCCTGGGAAGGCTCTCTGAGCTTTAACTATTATATGATGAACATAAGGAAATGATCAACAAATAATTTGTTTATTGCCAAATATTCATTTTCTACATCTAATATGATTTGACTTGATCTGCCCAATTTATTTCCTTTTAAGATTATGAATCATGACTAAATTAACTTGACTTGAATAAACATATTCAAAGGCTGTTTAAACTTATTAAAAGTAATACCTCCTATCATGTTGTCATTGATCAATATATTTTTGTGAAGACGATTTTTTGAAATTGCCTTCAGAGCCCAAAGTACATTATTTTGTATTTCCCTAAATCTTTGAGTTTAAAAGTAGATTTTATTTCCTTTGGGGGGAAAAAAGACCTCCTGCAGTCATTCAGAACAAAGTTTAAACCAAATTGGGTAATGCTGTATTTGGTTAAAAATGAAGGATGATTATTAAAGTAATAAAAACTGATTTGTTGTGTAGCTTGTAAAATGATTGTGAAAGCAGTTTAAAAGAGACTTTCCCAGAAATGTTTTGGGCAACAGCAGCTCATCAGGTGATGACTTTGAAGGGCATATTTGTAAGTGTATATTTATTTTTTAAACATCTCTTTCTTTTTTATATATATTTTCTTTCTCTCCTCCCCTCCCCCTTTTTTCTCTTTGCTGAGGAAGATTGTCCCTGAGCTAACATCTGTGCCAGTCTTCCTCTACTTTATATGTGAGTCACCACCACAGCGTGGCTGATGAGTGTAGGTCTGTGCCTGGGATCCGAACCCACGAAGCTGGGCCGCCAAAGCAAAACGTGCAGAACTTAACCATTATGCCATGGGGCCAGCCCTGAACATCTCTTTCTTTTAGCCGTGCCTCCCTCTGCTACTTGAAAGATATGCTGTATCACCCCATAATATCTATACTGGGTATTCTTCAAAGTATTTCAGCAAGCCATTTTACCTTAATACCTGGTATTGATGTTCTAAGCCATTAAAGTGCCTGACCCAGGAGAAATCTTTAGATATACTGTAACTCATCCATGTATTAGGTACCAAGGAACTCCTTTTAATGCAGTTCAACTTCAGTTTGTGATAATGGTATTTTTTGTGTGTGATTTTTTCCCCTTTTGTCTTGTTTTGTTTTGTTTGGCTTTAACTGAATGAATTTCTCTTTTGTTTACCAATTGTTTAGTCATCTCATCAGGTATATGCCCTCTTAAAAAGTTATAATGATTTTAACAAATTTTAAGGCTGTGAAAATAAAGAATTTCTAAACTGTTATTAATCTTTTTCCTCAGTGACACTGCCTTACTAGAAGAGGAATTGGAGAAACTCATTGAGGCTTTGATTGAGAATTTTCTTGAGCCCAGTAAAAATGGACTGATCTGGCGTTCTGTTTAGTTTCCACCAGTACATCATTACTTCGCACTGGCATATGGAACAGAACAACCAAGAACTCCATGCGTTGAACTCGTGTTAGTTTTCTCTCTCTATTTTATCTGGCCAAGTATCTTTTTTCTTTTATATTCTTTCTTTTTGGTTGGCTGACTAAACAAACTGTTTGAAATTCCACTAAATTTGAAATGAAGTGGTCTAGAGAGAAATGATTCAAATGTTTTCATAATCTTGAACAAAAGTCATTACATTAAAAGTATTATAGTAACACGTCATTCTTCCTTTAACAGAAACAAAACATTACAAAAGTGAGTGTTCTTATTAAAGTGTGATTAAGCTTAGTTCCGTATTCTTGTAATTGTGTATAGCATGGTTTTAAAAGAAGGCAGATAAATGTTATATAATTGTAGATTAGTTAAGGAAATTAATCCATAAAATTGGCAAGAAAATGGCACTGCTCCCAGAATACTGTGGAAAAGTGTCATTGTTACATCACAGGTATTAACTTACAAATTAGAGTATTTGAAACAGGGTATTTAACGTTTGTAGCTTAAAATGGATGTTTCAATATGTGGTTTCAGCACCTGTTTCAGGTGCTCTTTCTTGGTGCAGTGTAAATTTATTGTATGTATTTAAAATTCCGACGTTTACTGAACATAAAACAATAGTGGCAACACTCCTAATGGCTTTGTTCTTGTCAGATTTCTTAATGCCTTCTTAAGGTATGGGGTGAATTGAAACAGTGTTCCTGCATTGAATATAATTTAATAAGTTAATTTTAAGACAGTAAGGAAAATCTTCCAAACTATATAGGTGCTTTCCGTCTGTATCAAATAGATTTGCTGATTTTAAAATCTTATGAATGTAAACAAAAATCTTACTAAAAGCAGGCTCAATGTAACTGTAGTTAAGGATCTTCATGTTAGAATTGTCAGTTATCACAGCCTTTGAGTAAAGAAAAAAATCTGAACTGAGAAAGGAGCTCTGAATTTATTTAAAAGTCTAACTTTTGAACTACGTTTTTATAAGTAGATTTATTCCTTTATCAGATGAAGTAATGCTAATTTTACTAAGAAATAAAACGTCCAGATTTTAGGTTATGAAACACTAAAACTACATGTTTTAAAACTGAAGTCCAGTTTATCCTAACACCTTGCTGGCTTCTATAGAATTTCTGATCACAAGAGTACTATTTATCTTTTTTTTTTTTTTTTTTATAATTTTATTTATTTTTCCCCTCCAAAGCCCCAGTAGATGGTTGTATGTCATAGCTGCACATCCTTCTAGCTGCTGTATGTGGGACGCGGCCTCAGCATGACCGGAGAAGCGGTGCGTCGGTGCGCGCCCGGGATCAGAACCGGGGCCGCCAGCATCAGAGCGCACGCGCTTAACCGCTAAGCCACGGGGCCGGCCCCTATTTATCTTTTTTAATATGGAAAAAAAAAATGTGGAAGGTCACTGTTGGTTGATTTGCAGTCTTCTAAAAAAGACTTAATAGAGAAGTGCTGTTGAATCTCTTAAAGTGTATCCTGTCCTATGTCGCTCACAGAAAACTTAACACGTGGTATAGTTAAGAGATAGCAGTAACAGGGCCTTGGGTGTAATTATTCTAAACAAATTGCCTACGGGAGATAACTCATACTAGAGAATTTATTTCCTAAAAAATAATAATATACAATTTGAACTGATTAGAATATTTATTAAATCATGGTTTGATTTGTTGCAACTATCAGCTAACATTTGGTTGAACTCATATAATCCAAATATAATTTTCAAATTATTGTATTGCCACTATTGTTAATTTGTTCCTTCCTTACTTTCTTATAGCTGGATCCTGTATGGCTGTAGATAATAGACAGCTAGCTAAATGTAGAGCACCGTATTTCTGAATAAGTTTGTTTTCAGAGGCTTTGCACTGAAGAAAAAGTGTGTAGAATTTTTTGCTTTATTTGCTTTTAGGAATGTAGATTGTAATTTAATAAGTGGCCTGTATTCTACAAAGTGGTATGAACAATGCTGTATATATAAAAAATATGTATATTTGGTTTTAGTATCTGCGTTTCAGTGGCTGAAGAACAAAGTGGAGCTAAAATGATTTGATAGCCCATTCATAATCACTAAAGCCATGTCATGATTATTGTTCTATTATAAAGAGAACAGTTTTGAGTGTGTTAATATAATGCAACATTTAAGTCATCTTAATCAAGGTGAAAAGTGATTTAAGCTTAGATTCTTATCTCAAAAATTTAAAATTCCAGTTAAAATTAACAACATTTTACAAATGTTCCTAAAGTGTATAGATGGAGAGAATTATTTGATTCTAGCCAAGCTCTCGAATCTGTCTGAGCATGGTATTTAACATGAACTTGACATAGTGGGTATACACTTGCCTAACAGGATAAATTCAGTAGCCCAACCGGGAGAGACAGAAGTGCTGGCCAGTAAGTCTCAGTCATGGGCTCTACATTATTTGTTTTTTTCTTTATGAACAATCTCATGGAAATGAATGCATTCTCATTGAGCGTGTGGATCAAAGCTGGGATTTTCTAGAGCTTTGAAGAAAAGGAAAGAATAGTGGGACAAGATCAAAGCATGAGTTGGAAATAAACAGAAATAAACAATAGAAAGGTCAGTAAGGTGGCACAAGAAATGCTTCTTCTGAAGGACAAGCTTATCACCCTAAAAGTAGGGAATGAACTGGCTATGGGCAAGTTGTTTACTTGTGTTTATTTGTTATTATGAGGTGCGGGTAGTGACCCTTCTGTTTTCCTTTATTAGCAACCACTAAAAAGAGGCCAAGGTTTAGGAGGTGACAAAAATTACCCCGCTTACTGATTCAGTTCATGCTAGGATGTTGTGTCTTAGGATCATATGGGAACTGGGGAGAAGAGGATATAGCAGAAATAAAAAGAAATAAAATACAGCTTGGAAAATAAGACCTCTGAGAAGATATTCAAAGAGTTAAGATCCTTTAACTCTGGAGGGGGAAAGCTGTAGAGATAGTTTAATAAGTCTTAAGTTATTACTTGAGTCTTTTATTGAAGGACTCAAAGTAAGAAGTAGTATCTTCATCTCCAGTGAGGATAGAATAAGAGGGAATAAGGATCTTTTTTTAAAAAATAAAATAAAATTTTAAATATGAAGGGATATACTAAATGGCTTTTTTTCTTTTTGTTTTTGTTTTGTGAAGAAGATCAGCCCTGAGCTAACATCCGATGCCAATCCTCCTCTTTTTTTTTTGCCGAGGAAGATTGGCCCTGGGCTAACATCCGTGCCCATCTTCCTCCACTTTATATGGGACGCCACCACAGCATGGCTTCACAAGCCGTGCGTAGGTCTGCGCCCAGGATCTGAACCTGCCAACCCTGGGCCACCGAAGCTTAGCACACGCATTTAACCACTACGCCACCAGACGGGCCCCCTAAATGGCTTTTTAAGGTTCCTTCCAGTACTTTTTTAACTCAGGTTGGAACAAAGATGATGTCAAGAACAGCACTGAAAGTAACATTTGAGTTTCACTCCATTTCTTAGAAAAATTTAGCTCACAAGATAGTTTTTGTATATGTTGAGCAGTAGATACATGAGTGCAGCCTTTATTTGCTGCATAAAGACATGCTCGGATGTTATTTTTGATTTAACCTGGCAAATTAAGTGAGACGAACATAATTTTGTTCATCTTGAAGAATGTATAGCATTATAGGATATTTGAGAGTTTTGTTTTAAATATAAAGTATTCTTATTTGGATGTAGTAACTTCAGCAGACAGAGAGGTTCTAAGAGACTGGATACTTTGGAACATCTTTACATGGAGAATAGACCTCCTGTTTCTTAAGAAGGTTGCTTCTAGAGTTGATGCAACAAAGATACTAGCTGGAGTTTAATGGAGAATTTCATTGTTCTATGAACTGCTGCTATTGGTATTTTTTTCAGATGTTTTCCAGTGATGTTTGTGATGCTTGAAAAATCCAAATTCCTCTTGGATAATTTTATTTTATGCCTTTTTCTCTCTACTTCCCTCTTCCCTAGGTGCCCTCCCACATTCTATTACTGTGAAAAACTATGTCCTGTTACCTCGCTGATAAGAAATCTTAGCTGTATTCATTCAGAATGCTTTAAATTTATTCATGAACTGTGTTTGTTTATGGACTTTTGGTTATTATTGTGAGAATATTTAGGCATTATAAGAAGTAATGTTAAATCTACTTCATAACCTTTTTTTGGGCTGTCTGGATGCTACTATATGTTAATTTATTATGGCCTTTTACAACTCACTTGTTTTCTGAGATTGTTCTAGAAACTGACTAGGAAAGAGTCATATTAACCAAAATGGGTGGCCAATTGATCTAGTATTTTATTTCAGATTCCCTGTACTTTGAGCATCCAAAGCACAAGATTTGAGGAAATGTTTTTTCACATTTATCCCTCAAAGCATTCTACCATAAGCCATAAGAAGTCTAAGTGGAAGGAAGAGAATCTCTCATTGTCTGACTCTTTACACAGCATGACTTTAGTTCCAGTTGGAAACAAAGTTAATGTTTACCTTGGTTGCTTTAAATATTTACCATACTGTTACATTCATTACCCCGTCTTTTCTCTTTGTTAATTCAAAACTATGTACTTCAAAAAGAGAACATATAAGAATGCGTAAAGTGGTCAAGATAAGGGCAAAGTTTGCTTCTTAAATTTTTCCACCAGCGTAACCCTAAGGCGGAGGAGCATGAATGTGTAGGGGAAGGGGCATGAGAGCAAAATCAGAAGCAGCCTCCCAATCCTGAAATTTCATGTTCTGTGTTAAAAATGTAAGTGAATTTTGCGTTCTCCATAATCAAACTGTTGTAATATAAAAATGAGTCCTTCAGTCTTCACGGACAGGTGCTGCCAGAAAGGAGCACCATGTTCATCACGTGTCTTCTCAGTTTTCCCCCCCAAACCCTCCTCAACTGCTGCGCCTCCCTGGGGGTTCACACACTGACTCTAGTGTGGGAAATATAAACACAGATCATATCTAGGATATTCCCTGCCCTTTAGAAGCTGACCTTTGAAAGTATTAATGCCAAATTAAAGTGACCTGAAGCAGTTATGTTACCACTGAACCTTATGACATAGTCAGAGGTCTTGGCTCTATAATTCATTGGCATTCCTTGACTAAGAAGGAGCACCTGACTGTCAGCTCCCTGAGGGCAGGGGTCATGGTTTGTTATTTTTCATCTCCACCTAGTATAATACCTGTTATGGCGTGCTTAGTTGGTGACAATAGGAATTAAGGTGTTTTATTTTAAAGAAGCAAATAGTTTAAGAAACAATCAAAAACATTAATTTCTAATTCAGCTTTTAAAACAATTCTCATTACTGAAATCGATGATAAGTCATGTTTATTGAGCACGCACATCCTTAAATACTCAGTTTGTTTGAGAGAGCAGAGCATATCCTATTTGGATATTGTATATAACACCTAATATTTTACACTCCAAGCAAGATGTTGGCCAAGAAGACTTAGAAAGTGTCTGTGTAGACTTAGTATCACTAGTATAAGTGCCATTTTGAGCCTACTAGTGCTACCTTCCAAGTGAGTCACAACTAATTTGATACCATTTGGTATATTTTTGTCCAGTGTTGTGATTCATCTGTATCTTACAAAAGCCACTCAAGCAAGAGTCTGCATCTCTATGTGGTGAGGCCTTCTTGTTATAGGCGAAAATAAACTCTTTGTATACATTATTGAGTATGCCAGATAAAATATATGCTGTTAAGAATGAATTTTTTTTCTTTGTAGCAGTAGTTCAAAATTGTGCTTGTTTTAACAGTTTCTGTCAACATCTTCTCATTTTGCCCTACGAAAACACCAGGATGTATCATAAGTACTGCCTGTGAAAATTTGCACTTTAAGTATTTGCGTGTGAATTTCTTGTGGTTTTAGCCAAATGCAGTGTTATCAGTAATAAACAGGTCTCTTCATAGGCATGAGTTTCTGTGTAATTTTTTTTTCCTTTTTTTTTTTTTGCCTGAGGAAGATTTGCCCTGAGCTAACATCTGTGCCAGTCTTCCTCTATTTTGTATCTGGGTCACTGCCACAGCATGGCTGCTGACGAGTGGTGTAGGTCCATGCCCGGGAACCAAACCTGGGCTGCCGAAGCAGAGCGTGCCAAACTTAACCACTAGGAAGCGGGGCTAGGCCATCTGTGTAATTTTTGTTATTGCAGATAATGTGTAGTTTGTAAAGTTTGCTATCCAAACTGAACATGTTCTTGAAATATATGCATGGCATGCCCTAGAATCTACTTTGAGCTTAAATGAATATTACTCAGTAAATATTTCTTGATTGGTTCATCAGAAGTCCCAGAAGAAAGAACTAATATTAAAGTTCTTGCCATCTTATTTTTCTCTTTCTGTCCTTCAGTTGACCTAATTTGTCTGCCCGTGTTAGCATCAGCTAACATAATAAAAAGTTAAAGGTTTGGAAATCCCTCAAAGTAATAACTGTGTCTCTGTGACACAGTAGTGGTCATGGAGTGAGTTTCAGGGTTGTTATGACTCTGTAGTCCTGGCCTCCATTGCCTGGCTTCCTTTGATCAGCCTCAAAGGTAAGATGAGTGAGAGTAGCATTCTATCAGGTCATTTTATCACCTTCTACATTGAATATTCTGAGAAACGTGCTAAGGCCATCCTTACCCCTTCCACTATTTTATTGTTGTTCATAGCACAAAAACAAATGAACAAATAAGTGGTATTATTATCTGTCTCCATGAGTGTAGCTTTCTCAGCGCTTTACCACTGTCTAGAACAGGGCATGGCACGTCATAGGTGCCCAATAAATATTTATTGAGTGAATGAACCCATCTCATATTTCTGCCTGCAGAACAAAAACACCAAATTCTTGATTCTGCACTTGCGTGGAGTTAGTTGCATATGATGAGAAGTAAGCAGTAGTGATACTACCAGCTTGAGAGATTGATAAACTCATTAATCAACATCTCATCCAGGCAACACCTACTTCTTGCTGCCTCTGCATCATCTCTACCCACGTCCTGCTGAAATTTCGAGCTCAGCATTTTCTTCCTGCCTTTGCTTAGTGGCCCGTATCCTCCTGGTTTGAAACCTCCAAGTCATCTTTGATTTTTCCTGCCACTGGATGTGTGCGATTTGACAAGTTCTTTAAATTTAACGGTCTCTGAAGGTAAGGACAAAGCCATTGGCCGGAGACCCACCTGAACAGGGACAAGGAAGCTAACTCAACCTAAAATAATAATAGGACTGTTAACATCCCCAAAGGAGAAGAGTTGATATGTATATAAATGGAGATGTCTTGGAGGAGGGATTATAATAAAAATATTTTATTCACTATCCTTCCTCCCTGTCCTCCCTAAACTAGCACTTCCTCATTTCTGTTAGTGATGTGACCAGTCTCCTGTTTATCTTTATTTCCCTCTCTTTACCTCTGGTTCTAATCATAAAATGGTCTAACGTTGTATGTAATTTGCTTTAAATTAAGTCTTTGACCTTTAATCTTCTGCTTCATTTATTCATTTTATAAATATTTATTGACCTGGAAATATGTAGGAACCAAGAGCACTCCGGAAGGCTAAGAAGTAGGAAAAAAGAGACAGCAACCATGTTATTGCTGGAACAGCCTGCTCAGGACACTCTTCCCACTGCCCCCACACCACCAGGTTGCGGTTGTCTATCATTATGTCTTTGGATTCAAAGCACCTGGAGAGAAGGCCCAGTTGGCTGGATTTCTGTCACATGCCTGCCTCCTAGCTGAGACTAGAGACTGATGAGGGAAAGATTTGACCCCCTCAGCTTCCTTCTGAATGGTAGGGGAGGCAGGCCGCTGCAGTTACCCTTCCATCCAGACACGGTGGGAGAGAGTTAACTGACCGGTTGGAAATTACGGTGCAGACAAAAGGTGACAAACGCCCACTACAATGCAGTAGCAGAGTGTTGGAGAGTAAGTAAAAGCTATGCAAAGGAAGAAAGAGGGCATCTTAAGCACAGAACACAGCATGAGTACGCAGAGAACCATAAGTGGTTTGGTATTGCTATGTTTTAAGGAGGGATGTGCGTGAAGAGACGGGAGAGGGCCCTTTGTGCTTTGCTGTGAAGCTTGGATTCAATCAGCAGGTGATGCAAGTATGGAAAGGCTTAAAGCAGAAGGTCTCTAAGAGATGATGGTGGAGGTAGGGGGATGGTATGAGAGAATCCACCACTGGAGAGAACCTTAAAGGTCATTTTATCCAACTCGCATCATTTTCTACAATATGACTACCAAATGGGGATATATATTTGAACCTGTCCAGTGACAACTTGCCAAGACAAGTTCTTCTCTTTCAAAGAAAGGCCAGTAGAGAATTCTTTGTTGTGTTCAGCTGAAGTTGCCTCCTGCAGCTTCTACCCTTTGGTTGTACTTGGAAACTCAGTGTTATACAAAAGTCCGTTTCCTTTTCACTCAAAGTCTTTTCCCTTCAGTCTAAATATGCATAATTTAGTTACTGTTCCTTGCATGACCAGTTTTAGGTTCCCTTCACCTTCACAATCACCCTATGGGCAGTTTTCAAAGATCAGGATCCAGAATTAATATAACACGCTAGAAATGGTGGTACCAGCCCAGAGTAGAAAAAGGTGGGATTTCTACCTGACGTGGGGCAGCACAACACACATGCAGGGCGGGGGCTCTGCCGGCAACACACTTCTTGACACCTCTTCACTTTGCAAACAGCTCCTCCTCCTTCTACCCTCAACTCAAGCATCATCCCTTCCAAAAAGCCTTTCCTGCCTGTCCCCCCACCCCACCCACCCACCACACTGGGCAGAGGCCCAGCTCTGTCTGCCGTAGCTCCCTTTGCTGACCTCTGTTACAGCACTTCCCATGCCATGAGGAAACGATCTGCTGTGTGTCAGGCTCTCCCAGTCGATTGTGAGCTCCCGAGGGCTGGAATTGGCTGACTCAGTGCAGTACCCCCAGTGCCCAGAACTAAGCCAAGCGGATGATGAGCCCTCAGCAAAAAAAAAAAACGTTCTGCTGAAGTGAACTGGAATTTGAGCTGAGTTTTTAAAGGCAAGTAGGCTGTGAATAAACAAAGGGAGGGGGTGTACCTGGTATATGAATAAATTCAACTCAAAGCCAAGGAAATAGATGAGTGAAGACTGGGACCGGTCTTCAACCAGAAGGGGCCCTCCCTACTTCTGTTCAGGAGAAAACTAAGGATGGAGAGGAGAAGTGATCCCCTGAGTCACAGAGCAGGTCAGTGGCAAACCTGGGACTAATACTCAGGTCTTCTTCCTCCCTCTGCATAAATATTTACTAACCCACTAGGAGCAGGACAGTGAATAATAAGTTGGTAAAATGTAATCCACACATTTAAGAAGACAAAAACAATTACAGTGCAATGGAAGTGCTGTAATAGGGGTGAGTATAGAATGGTGCAGGAGTAGAGAGGGTAGATCAGTGCAGGACCCAGGAAGGGCTGGAAAGAATTGCTGGGAGTAGAGTGGAGCCTTGCAGGAAGAGCAAGCATTTGTCAGGCAGAGAAAAGAAGAAAGGCCTTGCAGACGCAGGAGACAGCAAGAAGCAGCATCCTGGGGAGGCTGGATAATAGGTTTCTGATCTCAGCCAATGGCACTTCTGATTTTACACACTCTTTCTGGGTGAAATACCCAAAGTTCCAACTATCATTCTAAAGCTGATGACCTCCAGGTCTGTGTTTTTAGGCCAGAGCTTTCCAAGCTTCAGAGCAACACAGCCAACAGTTTTCAAATCACCTCTACCTGGATGTCCCACAATACTTCAAACGTAAGTCATCCAGACCTTAGCTTTTTTCCTTTCTCACTCTTGACTACCCCCACGGATGCCACCAAGCTTGCTCTTTCTCCTGTATGGACTGTCTTACTGAGTCATCGTTCTTTGTTTCTTCTCTCCCTATCCTTCCCCCATACTGAGTTAAGCACCTGGTGCTGCCAATTTTACTTCCTGATGCACGAAAACTCCTTCTTAATGCAACCGGATGGAGGTGAGGATTTTTTTTTTCCAATTAAAACTGAATAAAATATGAAGTCATATGATTACAGTAGTCTCCCCTTATCTGCAGTTTGGCCTTCTGTGGTTTCAGTTACTGGTGGTCAACCGCAGCCTAAAAATAACACATCACAGTGCCTATGTCATTCACCTCACTTCATCTCATCACATAGGCATTTATCATCTCCCATCATCACAAGAAGAAGAAGGGTGAGTACAGTACAATAAGACATTTTGTGAGAGGGAGAGACCACATTCACATAACTTTTGTGTGTGTGTGTGTGAGGAAGCCTGGCTCTGAGCTAACATCCATTGCCAATCCTCCTCTTTTTTTGCTGAGGAAGATAGCCCTGAACTAACGTCTGTGCCCATCTTCCTCTATTTTGTATGTGTGATGCCACCACAGCACGGCTTGATGAGCAATATATATAGCCACACCCGGGATCCAAACCTGCGAATCCCGGGCCACCAAAGCGGAGCACGCAAATTTAACCACTATGCTACCAGGCCGGCCCCTCACATAACTTTTATTACAGTATATTATTATAATTGTTCTATTTCATTATTAGTTACTATTGCTAATCTCTTACTGTGCCTAATTTATAAACTAAACTTCATCATAGGTATGTATGTATCAGAAAAAACTTAGTATATATAGAGTTCAGTACTATCTGTGGTTTCAGGCATCCATTGGGGGTCTTGGAACGTATCCCCATGGATAAGGGAGGACTACCATACTAGAGTAATGGAACTAGGCTGAAATTCTGGGATTTTGGTTGTGCCATCCAGGTCTATCCAGCCCTGACTGTGGCATAGCACCACCTGGAAACAATTTCAGGTTCTAAGACTGGCCGGGACTTTGGAATGGCAGCAAGGATTCTAGAACTTGCCTAGTTAGTTGACACTCATTTAGTCAGTTGATCTGGGGAGATTGGCTCAGTAGAAAACTGGGGACGCTGGGAACCCATCCATGCTCTACTTCCCAGTTCCCAGAGTTGGGGTTGTCTTGTGATTTACCTACTGAGCTTTGCCCTCCCCTCCAGTAACTTTAGTCCAGCCAGGATTTGAGATCCAGCTGTGGTTGTCATCTGAATTCAGTTATTGTGGAGTTTCATTGTACAGTATACATAAAACTTATCCCCCCTTTTCCTTCTTTAGTCTCTAGTAATTAAGAACACATTCTGATGTCAGAATGCCTAGTTTCAAATCCCCTAATTACCAGCTATGAGTCCTTGAGCAAGCCAGCCTCCAACAGGGCCCCCAACAATCCCTGCCAGGCAGAAGTGATGGCCTGCCACTTCCAAGATTAGGTTATAAAAGACACTGTGGCTTCCATCTTGGTCACTCTTTCTCAGGTCATTTGCTCTGGGTGAAGCTGGCTACCATGTCATGAACAGCCCAAGGGAGAGGCTCATGTGGTGAGGAACTGAGGCCTCTTGCCAGCAGCCACATATGTGAACTTGGAAACCCCAGCTGTCCCTATGGATTAGGAATATGGGTGCTGCTTACCTGGTGGTTCTGGTTCAAGGTCTCCATAAGATTGCAATCAAGATCTCAGCAGCAGCTGCAGTCATCTGAGGGTTTGATTGGGGCTGGAGGATCAGCTTCCCAGATAGCTTACTCACTCAGCTGTTGGCAAGAGGCCTCAGTTCCTCACCATATGAGCCTCTCCATAGGGTTGCTTGAGTGTCCTCATGACAAGGCAGCTGGCTTCCTCCAGAGTGAGTGATCCAAAGAGAGCAAGCACAAGCCACAGTGTCTTTTATGATTTAGCCTTGGAAATCACACATTGTCATTTCTGCAAAATTCTACAGTTTCACAGATCAGTCCTGATACAGTGCAGGAGGGGATTACACAGGAGGTGGGGATCATGGGGGCCAACTTGGAGACTGACTACCACAGAAGGAAAGATTAAATGATCAACTTTGAACATGTTATATTTAAGACACCTCAGAGACATCCAAGTGTAGATGACAAGAAGGCAATTGGAAATATGAGTCTGGAGCTCAGAAGAGAGGTCTAAGCTAGAGATCTAAATTTGGAAACTCAACATATTTAAAGCCATGGAGATGAGTATGATCGCCTAATGAGAGTAGGCAGAGAAGAGAGAGCCTCAGCCTTTTGGAACTTCAACACTTACTGTTTTTATTTTAAATTTACAGTTACAATTTAATCTAATCTTTTATGATAAAAACTTGAAAATAAATAAAATTAGAAAGATAAAACAAATACCCATGTACCCACTACCCAGAACAACAAATGTCAATACTCTTTCTCATTTGTCTCATATATTTTCCTTGGCTTTTAAACCACTACTCAATCCAATTTCCTTGCTTGACTTCTATATTGATTAGATGTCTTTTAGTTGGTTAGCTTTTGCTGACGAACTACCCCAAGGACTTAGTGGATTAAAACAACAAGTATTTATATAGCTCACAATTCTGCAAGTCAACAATTTGTGCTGAGCTCAGCTGAGTTGTTCTTCTGGTCTTGGCTAGGTTCATTCATGGGTTGAGGTCAGCTGCCAAGTTGTCTGGGAGCTGGATAGCCTCTGCTGGGGTGGCTCATCTCTGGTCCATGTGGTCTCTTGTCTTGTAGCAGGCTAGCTCACGTTTATTCACATGGGTGGCAGGACAGGATTTCAAGAAAAAAAGCCAAAACGTGCAAGGCATCCTGAGGCTTAGGCATAGAACTCATACCGTGCCTCTGCTGCGTTCCATTGGCCAAAAATGTCACAAGACCAGTTCAGATTTAAGAGGAGGAGGAATAGTCTCCATCTTTCAATGAAGGGAGCTGCAAAGTCACAGTTCAAAGAATATGGATTCAGGGAGGATTAAAGGATTGTGACAATTAAAGGATTAATCTACCACAGTTCACTCTCTGACCATAATTATTCACATTCCTCCCACGAGCAAAATATGCTTACTCCATTCCAGGACCCCCAAAAGTCTCTTGCAGTTATGTCATCAGGCTCTGAGTCTAGGATCTTATCATCTACATCAGGTTTGTATGTGACTTGATGAACGTTGTTCTTCCTGATCTTGACACCTATGAATTAAAAAGACAAGTTATTTGCCCCCCACATATCTTGTATACAATGTGACAGAGGCAGGATAAATTCAATAGACATTTCCGTTCAAGAAGGAGAAGCATAAGAGGCACGTAGTCATCCTAAACATAGCAGTTCTGGACTCCAGCTGGACAAAGGTGGCAAGTTTCCCTATCCTGGCAGAGGGAATATTCCTTGCTCAAGCCTAGGTTCTACTTCCTGGGAGTGGCTCCCTAGTTCATTGATCTCTGTGCTATTTGGCTCCACCCTCTGGACCATCCTTCCTTATCCATCACCTTCCTTGGCTACTTTTGAAGAAGTGGCCTTTGTTGGCAGCTGAGTAGCAATCTGAATTATCTCAGTATCTTTTAGTCCAGGCTGTTGGTACTTTTACTTGTATAACTCATTTAAAAATTTTGTGTATTTTCTATGTACCTTATTGTAGTCTACTCCATACTCCAAATGACACATTCACAATTGTTTTTGAGACATCTCTTTCAATTTTATCACTGCTATTTTGGATTTAAGCTTCTGTGGATATTGCTTTTAAGATTCCAAGAAGTCTTTTGGTCTAGATGTCTACTAGACATCACTTTAATTCTTTCAGAGGTCTTTATAAACTGTGTTACAGCCACATCTTTGATGTCATTCACATCTCCAGGCTGTATTCTCCTGTAGAAACTTTTGCTTTCTAGAAAGCCTCAGAATGAAAAAAATTTCATTTTTTAACCTAGTAAGTCCTGCCCCTCTCTGTTCTCTCTAAGTTCTTTTTGCAAGCAGGCCAGTTCTTTCTTTAGCTCATACCTCTTTTCCTGTTTTAAGGTTATCACACACAGCTAGGAGCACCCAACTGACACTTCTGACATTCTGTCTAGAGATCTTCTTAGCCAAAACAAAAGTTTTAAGCATTTTCCCCCATCTTCCAAGTTACCATAGGCAACACTTTTGTCAATTGTTTTGCCACTGTAAATCACAGATTACCATTTTTCCAGCCTCCGGTAACAATTTCCTCACCATTTTTCCAGACTTCACTGTTTGCTTGCCGTTTTTCCAATCTCTACCCATCCATGATCCCAAAGCCAATGCCCCAAATTTGGGGGTTTTGTAAAGGTATTATTTCACTTTCAGACACCAATTTCTGTAACAGTCAACTTTTGCTGCAAAACAAACTACCCCAACACTTAGCGGCTTAAAACAACAAATATTTATCTATCTCACAGTTCTGCAGTTTGGCAATAGAGACTGAAGTCAGCTGGCTGGTTCTTTTGCTCTTAGCTGGGTTCACTTATCAGATGGAGGTCAGCAGCCAAGTTGACTGGGTGCTGGTTAGTTTGGGATGGCCTCAGCTGGATTGGCTGAGCTCTGTCTCATGTGGCTTCCATACTCCAGCAGTCTAGCCCAGACTTGTTCACACGGTTGCCTGGACAGAGTTCCAAAAGAGAGGGACAAAGCATGCAAGGCATCTTGAGGCCTAGGCTCAGAACTGGCACACTGTCCCCTCTGCTGCCTTGTATAGGCTAAAAAAAGTAATAAGGCCTTCTCAGATTCAAGGCAAGGGGAAATTGACTCTACCTCAGGAGCAAAGCGTATGGATACAGGGAGGAATGAGGATCATCACTATCTTTACAATCACTGTATCTCCTCAGAGATGAATTTGGTGTGCATCCTTCCCTTCCATACCTTTATAATTATATAAGATATATATATATACACACACACACACACAAAATATATATAGTATTTTTTCTGTCAGTTTTATATATTTTTAAATGCATGACTTTATATATTCTAAAGGATTTGTGTAATGTAAATGTAAGATAAAAAGAATAAGACACTTTTGTACTTACCACTCAGAGAAAGAAATGGAATTTTACCAATACATTTTAAACTCCCTGTGTGCCCCTCCTAACCAAACATTCATTTCTCACCTGGACTGTGCAATGGCTTCCTAACTGGACTTTCTACCTCTGATCTTGCTTCCTCCAAACGGTTCTACTCGCTGTAGTCAGAGTGATCTTTAAAAAACAAATCTAATCACATCATTCCTCTGCTTAACACTGTTCAGTTGCTTCCCATTGACCGTAGGATAAAACCAAACTTACTAATAGAATAGGTCCTTCATCATCTGGCTCCCGTTTATACTTCATGCCTCCTTTCTGCCATCCATCTCTCAGCGCGCCATGCTTTTTCTCAAAACTGATCATTGGGTTTTGGCCAAAGAAAGTGACTTCCATAGTTCCCTGTACCTACTCCTACATGGCACTTATCACTATTTTTATTGGATATTTACTTGTCTTTCTCCATTGCTTGGCTATAAGGGCTCTGATGGCAGGGACGCCATCTAGCTCCTCTGCTGTATCTCTAGGTGCCAAGCATAGCACCTGGCACCATAAATGCTCAGTAATGGTTGAATGAATGCATGAACGAATGAATCTGGGGCTCTGGGAACAAAAAGAAGCTCCACAGAAAGCTCCTAGTCTAGGTGGAGAACAGATATATACATTGATAAATCAATCCCTGCTAAGCAAACAGCCAATGTGTAACAAGGATGGTGGATTTGAGTTGGCTTCTAAGTTCCACCAGGGGGCACTATAGGAATGCCTCAGATTTCTCCTAAAAAATCATGTTATTTCCTTGGAAAGACCCTACCTATCTTGAAATGTGATTTTCAAAGGTGGTGGTGGTTGTTTTGTGTTTGAATAAACTCCCTATTAAGTTCACTCAAGAGAGCTATATATGAGCCATCTGTGAGTCTGAAGGACTGAAGTAACCCCTGTCGGTGTCTACTTTATACCTGTAGTAGTTCTTCAACTCGGAATCATCACAAGAGCTTTCAAAAACATGATTTAATTTATCTTCCACATCAACTATTGGGAGCCAGAATATGGATTGTTATTATTATTTCCATCTTAAAGATAACCTTAGGGTCAAGAGGTAAAGTAATTTTCCCAAGGAATCACAGCTGGTAAATACCTAAGCAGGGACTTGAATCTGTCTTCCAAATACAAATGTATTCATTCACTAAAAATATATTGAGTTCCAGACTCTGTAAAAGATGATAGAGATTCAAAAGCCTGTCCTTCAAATTTAATGTCCTGGAAGCAAACACTGTCAAAGCTGGAGGGAACTTTGGAAATCACCTAGTGAAGTGTTCTCAGCTTAGACGTGCATGAGAATCCCCTCAAGAGCCTGTTAAACATGCAGATTCCTGGGATTTGCCTCCTCCTCACCTACATTTTGATTCAATGACTCTGGGTGGGGCTCTGGAAGCTGAATTTTTCATGAAAACATCCATGCTTCCCCCCATGATTCTGATGCAGATGGACTGTGGACCACACTTGTAGAAACATCAGTCTATTGGTTTAATCCTTTCATAACACAGAGGAGAAAACTGAGAAGTGAGCAGAAGTGAGTTCCCCAGAAACTCTCCCTGCTCGTAGTAAGGGAGGCAGACCCAGGAACTGATAATGAGCAAACTGAAGTAATGACACAGCAGAAAGAGCACTCAACTGAGAGTTGGAGACCCTGGGTTCACCTTCAGGCTTTACCATCTTGCTGCTGAATCACTTAACCCCAATGAACGACAGTTTTCTCAACTGTAAAATGCAGAATAATACATACCTCATAGGCTTATTGTGAGGGAACAAGAGATAAATGGTATAAAAGATTTGGCAGAGGCCTGGCACATAGAGGACCCTTGATCGAGAGACTGAGTGATGGGATTATTTTGAATGTTCTTTCTGCTCCATTTATTCTATTTTTAAAAATGAGTTCCTACTATCGACAAGCACTCTGGTAGGCACAGTCCTGCCTACATGAAACTTATGATCTAGTGGAGTGGATAACCATTAATTGTAGAAATAAGGAATTATAATGGTAATAAATGCTACCAAGGGAAAATACGGGGAGTGTTTTGAATAATATGGGGATTGGAACCTAGTCTGCAGACAAATAAAAGGTCCTTGAGGAAATGACTCAAAGGATGAGTAGGAGTTAGTCAGAAATTACACATGAATCAGGAAAGAGCTTGGCAGGAGCAGGACATGAAAAGGCCACAGGTCAGTGTGGCTGGCACGGAGTGAGCAAGGGAGAGTGGCATGACGTGAAGCTGATGATGATGATTATTTCTGGAAAAGCCTTTCTCTTTTCTTGCCTTGATATTTATTTCAAAAGTTTGATCTTTTCCTTGACGCTTTTATTTCTACTTCAATTTTCTTTCCCTTTTGCACTAAAAAGCCTAATAATAATAGTAACAGTTCTTCAAAGCTAATATACATTTTTTAGTTTTCGACATTCAGAAATAGGGATTGTCTAATAACACAGGTCACAAAACAAATAAACAAAAAACCTTGCTAAATACCAAATAGGAACATAAGGTGAGCCCTCACAAATTTAGCTGTGCTAGGAAAATATTTATTCTATTTCCACATAGTTATTTGTACTTGTAACATAATTTAGTTAAATTTTAGTTTGTTTTTAGTTATACTTGGAACCCTGTTGTTACGTAGAGTGACTTCAAAAATTCTTTTCTGTTGCAGAATTAAAACAAAATATTATAGTGGAGGAAGTTCTGGTTGTAGGAAGATGTCTTGCCATTGAATGCAGTATAAAACCTGGACAGAGTGCCTGGAGTAGGCATTTGAGGACCCTGAAAAGTAAATGATAGCAGGTAGATTGGGGGAAAAGACCAGGATTTGAAACACTGCTGAACTGGCAGTGAGTTTCCCCTTTTCAATCCTCCATAGCACCAAACCTGGAAGTGGGCCCAGGATAGGACTGGGAAAGCTGCAGGAGAAGCCCTCTAGCTCTGGCTCAAGGAGGGGGAAAGAGGACTCCTCACATTGAGGTGGGGGGACATCCCACATTCTCCTGTCTTTTGTTCTCTGTTCTCCTGCACCCCTCCCCCCAGGCAATCCACAGTGGTGGCCACAATGGCAGTGGTGGTAGTGAAGGCCTATGGCTACCTAAAACTTTGAGTTATCTTATGTATTACATCTACAGTCATTGCAACTTTATCAAATAATGCTGTAATTTTTCCTTTCAACAATCCCAACAGGGTTGGGGAAACTCCCAATGATTTTTTTTCTCCCTCTATCCTCCTGCCACTTGGCCCCAGATGCATGCAATCATGAGAAGTACACAGCAGAGCAGGGTAAATGAACCCCTAGGTTTTTGGCCAAAAGACCAAAAAGGGGAGCTTCAGAGGACTGGAAAGTATCAGAGAGATCACAGAGAGGGAGGAGTTCAGGAGAGCAACTCCATAATTCCTGGCCTCACCCCTGAACTGTGCATACATGGATCTGATGCTAAATAGCATACCCTACACTTGAGTACTGAGGTATGGCATAGGCCACTGTCCAGATCCAAGACTGGCCACTGGGTGGTGCACAACTGAGACAGATCTGAATAGCATTGCAAAAGCTTTGAAAGCTGAACTGACATTGGAACCACAACCACAGAAGTCAGGTCAAGACTTTTTTTTTTTAGGCTGAGGAAGATTTGCCCTGAGCTAACATCCGTCACCAATCCTCCTCTTTTTGCTTGAGGAAGATTTGCTCTGAGCTAACATCTGTTGCAAATCTTCCCCCATTTTGTATGTGGGCCACTGCCACATAATGGCCACCAACCAGCGGTGTAGGTCTGCACCTGGGCACCAAACCCAGGCCACAGAAGCAGAGTGTGTCAAACTTAACCACTAGGCCACCAGGGCTGGCCCAGGTCAGGACTTCTAAATCTGACTGGGTCAATTGAATGCTAAAACAAAAATATTACTATTCTCCATAAAATTTAAACAAGATCTAGACACTTATAATATTCAAAATGTCTAGTATTTAATCCAAAATTACTCAACATATGAAGAACCAGGAAAATCTCAATTAGTATGAGAAAAGAAAATCAACAGATGTCAAAGAAGAAATGACACAAATGTTGAAATTGTTGAAGATTGTTATAAAATGCTCCAAGTAGTAAGGGTGAACACTCTTGAAATGAATGGAAAGGTAGCAAGTATCAACAAAGAAATAGAAGATATAAAGAGGAAGCCAATGGAAATGTTAGAACTGAAAGTACAATCACCAAAATAAAAAAATCACTGATGGGGTCAATAGCAGAACAGACATGACAGAGAAAAGAGCCAGTGAACTTGAAAACAGATCCATAGAAATTATCTAATCTGAACAACAGAGAAAAAACATTTTTTAAAAAGTGAACAAAGCCTTAATGACCTGTGAGGCAGTACCTAATTTATGTCATCAGAATTGCAGAAGAAGATTTTGAAAAAGAAGTATTTGAAGAAATAATATATGACTATTTCCCAGATTTGACAAAATAGATAAACCTACAGATTCAAGAATTTCAGTAAATCCCAAAAAGGATAACCTCCCCACCAGAATTCATTCCCACATCATAAATCAAACCTCTGAAAAAGGAGGACAAAGACAAAATTCTTGAAACCAAGCAGAGAAAGATATGCATTGCTTATAGAGGAACAATGATTTCAACGACTATGTACTTCTCTTCAGAAACCATGGAGGCCAGCACAAAAAATAAAATTGAAATAAAGACATTCTCAGACGAAAGAAAAATAAAGGAATTCATTGCCAGCAGACTTGCTCTAAAATAATTGCTAAAGGAATTGAATCAGTGATCAAAAAACTTCCCACAAAGAAAACCCCAGGCCTAAATGGTTTTAATGGTGAATTCCACCAAATGTTTAAAGAAAAATTAACTCCAATCCTTCACAAATTCTTCCAAAATAGACAGAGGAGGAACATTTCCCAGCTCATTCTGTGAGTCCAGTATTATCTTGATGTCAAAACCAGACAAAGACATCATAAGAAAACTACAAACCAACACCCCCTGTTAATATAGATACAAAAATCCTCAACAAAATATTAGCAAATGAATCCAGCAAGATACAAACAAGATTTATCCTAGGAATGCAAGGTTGGTTCAACAAAAAAATCAATCATTGTAACACATCATATTAAGAGAGTAAAGGATAAAAACCACGTGATCATCTCAATACATGCAGAAAACATATTTGACAGATAAAAGCATTCAGTGAACTAGGAACAGACAGGAACTTCCTCAACCTAATTAGGGCATTGACAAAAAACCCACAGTTAATATCATACTTAATGGTGAAAGTCTGAAAGCTTTCCCCCAAGATCTAGAACAAGACAAGGATGTCCTCTCTTGTCACTTCTATTCAACATTATACTGGAGGTTCTAGCCAAGGCAATTAGACAAGAAAAAGTAATAAAAAGCATCCAGATTGGAATGGAAGAAGTAAACTATATTTTCCAATGTTATGATCTTTATATATGAAATCATAAGGAATCCACAAAAAACACTATTAGACATAATAAACAGTTTTAATAAGGTTACAGGATACAAGATCAATATACAAAAATCAATTGTATTTCTATATACTAACAACAAACAATCTGAACATGAAATTAAGGAAACAACTCCATTTACTATTGTATCAAAAACAAAACCATTTATATGAAATGCCCATGTAGGTAAATCCATATATAGATGGAAAGTAGATTAGTGGTTGCCACAGGTGAAGGGGATGGAGAATGACTGCTAATGGATATAGGGTTTCTTTCTGGGGTGAAGAAAATATTCTGGAATTAGATAGCGGTGATGGTTGCACAACTTTGTGAATATACTGAAAACCAATGAATTATACACTTTAAAAATGAGGATTTTATACTATGTGAATTATAACTCAATTTTTAAAAGAAAAAAAACTTATGAATAAGTTTAACAAAGTTATATATAATTTCCTAGCTCTGTCTGCTGAGAGGGAGGACCTGGGAGCAGAGAAAACCCAGTTGCAGTAAGCATACCTAGCACCCAGATCTTGGTTTCTGAATACTCTACTCCACTAAAAGGAACCAGGGCTCATGGGGGAAATGCTCGATTTCAGGACTGGGGCAAGGAAAGTACAAGATGACCTGGAATATCTTGCAAATAACAAAGTATGGAAGTGCTCAAGGAATGAAGGGGACATATCAAAAGGACACAGGAGCCCGATTGAAGAGCTACCACTGGCCAACTCTAGGGCAATTTGAGCATCAAAATAAGCAAAGTAATGGATTATAATCCATTCAATAAAATTCATGAGCCCATACTGATATAAATAAATGAATATGTAAATAAATGAGGCATCTCAAGATCCTTAACTTAATCACACCAGTAAAATCCCTTATGCCATGTAAGGCAACATAGTCACAGGTTTTGAGAATTAGGACCTGGGCATCATTGGGGGGGCCATTATTCTACCTACCACAACCCCCAACCTTCTATGGGCAGAAAGCAGTCTAAGACAACTACTCAGTTACAAACACAGGCCCATGGCCATTCCAACATTCCCGCCGTAAGGGGAAGTGTTATGAGTGTGATGGAGAGGGGAAGTGTTATGAGAGAGTGTGATGGAGAGGAAGCCAGAGTGGAAAGAGACAATTTAACCAATTTTGGTTAAAATAGTTTTCTTTTGCCAATTTTACAAATACATCTAATAATGAGAACACATTGCTAGGCTCCCCCATGCCAGGATCCTGAGGGCTTTGGGAAGGGATTGTGCAAATTAGGGGCCTTGAAGCTTAAGCCTCAAAAATTTCATGGTAAATCTGCCTCAGGTAGCTATTAAGAACACAGCATCTGGATCCACGCTACCTGGGTTCAGGTCCCTGCTCTACACTCAGTGGCTGTGTGTGCTGATTGTGTTGATGTTACAGATTGGGTTCTCTAGAAACGGATGCTAAGATGGAGTTTGGGGTGCAAGGTATTTATTAGGGGTCAACATCTGTGAAAGGGAGAGGCAGCAGGACAGGACAGAGGAAGACGTCAAAGAGGCTTAACAAGCCTTGATCAAGGTGGCAAGAGGGCTAGAGCTAGTGTTTCCTGTCAGAGCTGTCTCATGTTGGGCCTGAATGGCTGGGCCTTTATTCCCTCATCTCACTCAGTCACTGGATGACTATTATTGCCACCTTAAAGACTTCCACTGGATTTTCATTGAGCACAGGCTAAATTTCTGAGTATGACATGCAAAGCCCCTTCACAATCTGACAGTCCCAATCACAAGGAACTTTTCATCATTCCTAGAATTCAAACTGTTTTCCATCTCCAAACTTTGGTACACATGGGTAACTTCTGCCAGGAAAGCCCATCGCTCTCTTGCCTGTTGTCTTCCAGACAATTCCTTTTCATCCTTTTGGACCTGCACGCGCCTCTGTGAAGCCCTCTTCACCACTATGCAGGGACACCAGCGCCCTCCTCAGTGTTGCCATTTCTCGTTGCACAACCCTCAGTTACCCTGATAGCACTTTTTTGTGGTTGTGTGTTTACATATCTGTCTCCCCTTGTGAGTCCAGGGTTGGATGTGCTATTTTTCTGTGTCCTCAGCACAGTAACAGAGGTGCTAAATATCTGTTAAATGAATGAAGGAGGGAACACTGCCTAGCCTGGGAAGGAGGGGAAAAGAATAAGTAGCCTCCGGTATAATAATAACAATATTTTTGTTCCCTTAAGTGACTTTAGGCAGATTGTGTAGAGCAGTTGCCCAGGACCCCAGAGTTTTAGGTTCCATAGCTCTAGATTTGTCATGCACTGACCCTAACGGCCTTCATCCTCCTCACCCCGGGTCAAAATTCTACTCATCCTCCAAGAGGGCTCAGACGTCCAGAATTCAGTGAAGTGTTTTCCTCCCTTCTGCTCTCTCCTCGCTCTTTACCCGCACTGCTGTTACTATAACGCATGATTTACCCTCTTGGATTTCCCCATCAGAATCCAGTGGTGTCTCTGTATTTCCACCCTCTGATCCAAGGGGGTAAATATTTTGGAGACGGCGCGGTACAGCCATAGACCAGTGAATTCATCGCTCACCCATCCCCGCCTCCATTTCCCTAAGTGTGAAATGGGCACAGAGGAACACTTTCCGAGGGCCGTGATTTAGTGGAGGGTGTCAGACCCTGAGGTTGCAGGCGGCCCCCACGCGGTCTGAGGAGCTAAGGGGCAGGAAGCGGGGAGATGGAGAGCGAGAGGAGGCGTCAGAGCCAAGAAGGAGTGGAGGGGCGGGGGCCGAGGCGCCGCGGCCGGGGCGGGGCCGAGGGGCGGGCCGGGCGGGGAGCGGCGGGCGCCTGGCCGGGCTGGACGGTCCGAGGGGACGCGCGGGAGCGCCGGCCATGGGCCCCGCGGCGCGGCTGGCGGCGCTGCTGGCGCTGCTGGCGCTCCGGGCAGCGGACTCGGCAGCGGCCGCGGCGCGCGGGGACACGTTCTCGGCGCTGACCAGCGTGGCGCGCGCCCTGGCGCCCGAGCGCCGGCTGCTGGGGCTGCTGCGGCGCTACCTGCGCGGGGAGGAGGCGCGGCTGCGGGACCTGACCAGGTGAGGGACGGGGGCGGGAGCGACAGAGACGCCAGAGTGCGGGAGACTGAGTCAGAGGGCGAGACTGAGACACCGTGCTACAGGATGGGGTGACTCTGAGGTTCATTGTCATGTTGTGTGGGACCTCAGACCCTGTGTCACACCCTGAGACTGAGACACGGTGGCCCAATGTGACCCCCCCAGACCCATTGTCACCCAGTGTGGGACCCCGAGATACTGTGCCATGGGGTGATGGGGAAACTGAGACTGATTATGACCCTAGAGACGCTGTGTCACACAGGGTGGGGCCTCAGACTCCGTCACACACACACAGTGGCACTCCAGATCCAGCGTCACACAGCGAAGTTGATACACTGTGGGAAAGTGTGGTGGAGTGCCTCTGAAGCCAAGGACCTCACAAGGCACTGTGTCAAGTTGTGTGGGCCCCAGGTCTTGTGTCACAGAGATGCAGAGATACTGCCAGAGTGAGATGCAGAGAATAGTGTGTGATGCTGCAGCCACACATGTCTTGACCATGTGACCCAGTGAACTGGTGTTTAGTATGAGGAGTTGGGTGATGTTCTGTGACCTTGGAGGAGATTTACGCGTCATTGGGACTGGATGGGCAGGACACTATGGATATCATACTCTGCATGTGAAAGGTGCCAAGTGATTGTACAAGTCGCTCTATGAATAATGCTTCATGTTCATCAATTCATTCAACACTTATGTTTGAGTGCCTATTATGAGCCAGGCACTGTTCCAGGCACTGGGGATAAAATGGTGAACAAGACCCAACCCTGCCCTCAAGGAGCTTATAGTCTGTAGCATCACGATTGGTAATCAGAGATGTCCATGGCCTCCTTTGTTTTCAGCTCTCCCTTCTCTTTACTCATGTAAGAACTAAGTACTAAATAAATGATAACTGAGATGTTATATGTGTGTGAAAGTATTTGACAGCAAGAAAACACTGGGCAAAACCATACTTGATGCTAGAGGATACTGAGTGTTGCACACACAAGCAGATGCTCAGCCAATGTTGTTTTGCTATCCAATCAACAAACTCTAGTGCTACACACTGTGGGATAAAACACTGTAATCATGTATTGACTCTGTCAGTGTCAAACTAGGAAAGATGAGTGATTGTGTACAATGCCATGTGTATCATAGACACATATGTGTTGTGCTTTCTCTCTTTGGGACATTGGGAAGCCTACAGTGTGAGAAACAATGGTGTAACCATGTTGCTGTCTGAATATATTAATATTGTACTTCTATCACGTGACTCTCTGCTGAACTGAGACAACAGAGGGCTGTCTCACAATGTACTGCTTATCAAATTGTGAGTGTGTGTGATGGTAATACTGATTCTGGGACACATGGGAAGAAGGTGTGTGGGACACCATGGCTATGCGAGAGAGCCCATGTGGAAGAGAATCAGTTTGTGGAAGTGTGTGTGAGAGATCTTGTTTGTTACTCAATGGTGACTGAATGATGATGTGATTTGGTACATGCTCTTAAGTATGTAGCTGGCATATAAGCAGTTATATGCATGTTTAAATTTACTGTTAGTTTGAAATAGCGTGATGATACACACACGTGCACACCCACACATACACATATATATAATGTATGTTAAATCTGTATTAATTATAACAGTACATGATGATAATTTCAATAATTCTTGTCACTCTTTGGAGTAGCATAGTTGCTTAGTGTTCTGTGGCCCAAGTTTACAGAGCAAAATGTTTTAATTTTGTTCTTAGTCCAGATTCATTGGGGTCCAATTTCGTTAGTGGAAATAGAGCAGACTCTTTTCTCTTTGATTTAAGATACCCACATGCTCCCTGCTGCTTATGTGCTTGTTGTCCTACCACTAATCTCTTTATTTGAGTGGCTCAGATGGAGATGGGGAGCTCAGAATTCTGATGCCAGGCCCTCAGGGAACAGGCTCAGAAGAGAGAGCTTGCAGTGTTGATCAAACCGGCTGGCCAGGGATCCCCTCTGCATGCTGGTCTCTTTTACTGTCTTATCACCATTTTCATTGTCACAGCTTTGTCACAGTGGGAGATCTGGCACAAACTTTATCTCTTTTGATACTCTGTCACACACAATGGTTTGAAATAGGTTTGTATTACCCTCTTAAACAAATGAGGAATCATTTAAAATATGGGAAAACTATAGTTTTGTACCTTATCCAAGATTATAAATCTGGTAGGTAGCAAATCCAGGACTAGGACACAGTTCTTTTCATTGTTTCTTTCCATCATGCTATGCTTACTTTATCTGGCATGCCAGGACACAGACCAAGCCCCATAACTGCTAAGGTTTTATGAGCAGCTGGAGTACATAGTGGTTAAGAGTCTGGATTCAAGAATTTAACAGACTCTGCTTGAATCCTTGGCTCTGACCTTTGGCAAATTCCTCTGCCTCTTTAAGCATTAGTTTCCTAATTTGTAAAATGATGATAATGATAGTACCTACCCTTATAGGGTTGTTGGAAGGATTAAATACCATGTAAAGGTATTTATCATTGTGCTTGGCATATAATAATTGTTCAACAAATGTTAGCTCTTTATAATTGTTGTTTATTTTAAGACTGGCTGATGAAACTAGACCCCACTTTTGGCTCTAAGCAGTAACTAGGATTGTTGAGAGGCCAGATAATAAAAAAGAATCAGAGAAATTCTAGATTCTCTTCTCATATGACTTATGAGCATTTAATTTCAGAAAGTTTAGTTTGATATTTTAGAGACTGTCTATTCTCTAGTCAATGCCCTAAAACCTAGTGAAATGTTTGCCTTTTAAAACAAGAGTTTTGGCAGTTCCTGCTCGTTTTCCTATACTCGCAATCTGCTATCTTATGTAACTTAACTTGAGATATTATTGCTAAGGGCCTCAGCTGATATTCTTCTTTAAATTTCCAAATTTAAAAATGAAATATTTTTTGATGTTGAAACTACTCCCTACCCCAAGTTAATGAATAAAAATTATATTGGTTATAGTATATATGTGTGTGTGTGTGTGTGTGTGTGTGTGTGTGTATTTAGTTAGCCCTTAGCTTTTTTTGTTGTTGCAGTTTTAAAAAACTACAAAAATTGAAAGAGTAGTATCAGCTGCAATTATTTCTGTGCTAGGAATTAAGCGTTCAGAATGTCTCAGAAGAACTGAGACAAAGCCATTTCTGAATTCCAAAGGAGAAACATAGTGAATTAAAATAGCTCATGTATTGCGGTTGGATAACCTGTCCAGGCTATGTTTAAGGCAGGGATTGGGTTGCAAATTTTTTGTGGAGATTCTTGAAGGAAAGGATATGATTTTCCACTCTCAGCAGCATTTGTTAAAGCAAAACGCCATTTAGGAAACCCTGAGGTTGGAATTCAGCATCCAGTAACTTGGTCTCTGAAAACCAGCTATTTGCTCAGAGGCTGGGCATAGGGCCAACATTCGGATTCCAGACCAGCCTCAGATATCAGTTAATAGGTTTTTGTTTCCTTTGCGTGATAGAAAAATGATATATCTGAGCACTGAATTGAATTATGTGCTATAGTAGAGATCAAACCCCTGCCCTAAATAAATTGACCCCATAATACAAAGTGGGATGCGAAGAGAACAGGAGGTAGTGCTTTTGATCTGATGGATGACTTGGGACAAATCTTCACCTCTGCCTTCCCTCTTTCCCTTTGTGCCTCAGTTTACTCTGATGCCTGTTAAACATTAGTTCTCAAGCATCAAATGAGGAATCTATTTATTCAGTTGTGGAAAAAATAATGGAATGAAATAATAGAATGGTTGTGCTGAAAGAATCCATAGAGATCTTCTAGACTAGACCAGTTCTGTCGTTTTATAGAGGAGGACACTGGGGGATAGTTGGAGGCTGGGTCAGGATACATCTCAGGTCTCCTTCCAGCTCCTCCCTATCCAAGTGTCTTATAAAATCACTGCCCACTCAGCCTCAGTTGTCCCTGGACACTTACCCTTCAGGCTGGACTCAAGCCCAAGTCTCTGCTTGTAAGTTTTTTCGTCTAGCAGTGGAATATCTTCCACTAAGTAGTTCCATATGGAGCTGAAGCAAGAAATAATGGGTAGTAAAATAATGCCACACCCTGGAGACTGGTTTAGTTTCAAAACCCTAGAGTAGCTGCTCTCAAACAGCCCTGTCTTAGGGCTTAGAGACATCCTGGGACTTGACAGGCTTCCCATTTCCTCTGAGGTGCACCCAGGCCCAGATTCTCGTTCCTTAGATTATGCTTGAATTGAACGTGTGGCACCCTGGAAGCACCCCAAGGCCAGTCGTCTTCTATTCCAGGCTCTGTTTCCCAGTTGAGGGCCCCACCCTTGAGAAATCTCTAGATCAGACTCTGCTTCAAGGGATTGAAATCCCCCCACCCTGCCACTCCCTCTATGCTTCACTTTCATCCCTCTCCACTCTTGCAGGTCCTCCGCTCTGGCCGAGGGACTCCTATATTCTCATGTGCTCTTGCGCACATTCATATAAATCCATATCCTTTTCACTTTGCACACGTTTTTCTTTTACTTCCGTTGTTGTTATTATACTGTTTTTGAAATTAATAATTTTAAAACAAGGGAAAAAATTCTTAGAGGGCAGGACTGGAGCTCTTAAGTCTTCCCTTTTACAATCAATAAATTTCAATAACATAGAAATAACAAGTGTTGGAGAGAATGTGGAGAAAAGGGAACCCTCAGACACTGCTGGTGGGAATGGCAAACTGGTGCAGCCACTATGGAAAACAGTATGGATATTTCTCAAAAAATTAAAAATAGAAATACCATATTATCTGGCTATCCCACTGCTGGGTATTTATCCAGAGAACGTGAAATTAACAATTCAAAGAGATCTGTGCATCCCTGTGTTCTTCGCAGCATTATTCACAAAGCCAAGACATGGAAGCAACCCAAGTACCCATCAACTGATGAATGGATAAAGAAGATGTGGTATATTTATACAATAGAATACTACTCAGCCATAAAAAAAAGACAAAATCATGCCATTTACGACAACATAGATGGACCTTGAGGGTATTATGCTGAGTGAAATAAGCTAGACAGAGAAAGACAAATACCATACAGCTTCACTTATATGTGGAAGATAAACGAACACATGGATAAGGAGAACAGATTAGTGGTTACCAGAGGGGAATGGGGTGGGGGGAGAGCAAAAGGGATAAAGGGGCACGTGTGTACCATGACAGATGAAAACTAGACTATTGGCGGTGAATGTGATGCAGTCTATATAGAAACTGATGTGTAATAATGTACACCTGAAATGTACACAATGTTATAAGCCAATATGACCTCAATAAAATAATTTAAAAAAATAATCCCGTTAGTGTGTTAGAAATGGAATAACTATAGTATACCAGAAAAGGAAACAGCATCTTTTGCTTATACGAACACTTTTGTAGGACATCCAAGGATGAGAGAAACTAACTAGAAAGATGATCACCTCTGGCCCTACTGTTTCTGGCTCTTTACTGCAAATGTCAACAAGTCCGAAAGATTGAAAGCACGCTGGACAGCCCCACCTCTTCACTCCTGGTTATAACCATCACCAGTTTCTGTATGGTCTACTTACTAAATACCTCCCTCGAATCCATCCCATTCTGTGTCCCCACTGCCGCTGTTGTGGTTCAGATTCTCCTTGTTTCTTGTTTGCAGTTTTGAAATGGCCTCCCAACTGGTCTTTCCATCTCCAGTCACTTCTACTTTTGAACCCTGCTCCCCATCCTCTCACAGATTTATATATGTAAACATATCGTAGCGTATCCCATTTTCATCTAAAACCTTTTGGTGGCTCCTAATTGCAGTCAGGGTAAAAACCAAATTCCACAGCAAGGCTTATGAGGTGCTCCTCACTTCTCCAGTCTTATCTCCTACCCATCTCCTGTACACCTTGTGCTCCAGCAGTACTAAACTGCTTGTGATTCCCCTACTTCTTCTCTCTATACCTTTGCATATGTCAAACTGTCTCTGCCTATCTGGAAGGAGGCCTCCTTCTCCCTTCCATATTATTTGCATTCACCCATCAAGTCTCAGTTTATTATCTCCTCTGTGAAACCTTCTCTGACCTGCTCTGGCCAAATTAATCACCCCCTATCTATACTCCCCGCTAAAGCTGGTGTTAATTCTGGTGTTGCATCTGTAATGTAATTATTTGTGCCTATCTTACCCACTAGACTCCAAGTCCTTGAGACCAAGGTTATTGTCTTATTCAAAATTTTGTTTCTCATTCCTAGAAGAGTATATTTCATTCATTCTTTCATAGAATTACATATTGAACTTAGGTATAGAGTGAGGAGAAAACAGCTATTTTCTTGCCTGTGAAATCCTTGAGCATTGGACCCTGTCTTGCCTTTGCGTCTCCAGCATGCAGCATGGAGTCTGACATCTAGCAAGTAACCAGTATAGTATGACTTATTGAATGAACATATATATGTCAAGCCTCTGTGCCCTTGTATACATTGGTCCCTGTTGGCTCGAAAAACGTTCTTCCTCCTCTCTTTGTTCTAGCTCTGTGGAAATCAGTATGGCAAAATCAGCTGAGAACTGGCTTCAGAGTCAGGCACACTTGGTTTCAATCCTGGCTTTGTCACTTACTCACAGAGTGGCTTTGTTTCAGTTTCCTCTCCTGTAAAATGGGCACAATAAAATCTACCCTAAGGGTTGTTGGGGGTGTTAAATGAGACATTATATTTAAGGCACTTAGTAGGATGCCTAATACATGGTAAGGGCTCAATGAAGAGCTATCAATATTTTCCTTAATCCTTCAGGACTCAGATCAAGTGCCATCTCCTCTGAGAAGTCTTCCTTTACCCCTTCTACTCCCACCTGCGTTAGGTGCCCTGCCTACAAATCGCCATAGCATTACATAGCATTGTATGCTCACTTCTCTCACAGCACGTAGCACAATTATTGTAATTAATTCAACAACATTTTTGAGCTTCTACCAGATTCTGAGTATTGAGTGATGAGTGATGAAAGTGATGACAGAAAAGAAAATTTTCTTGTTTCTGAACTTGAGAGCTCAACCCTGTCTTGTCTGGATCTCTGGCATCTAATGTGGTACAGTAATTGACCAGCAGAAACTGGCTCATTGAATGAACAATGAGTGGACCTACTTCTGTTGTGTTGGTCATTTTCATATTCTTTGAGCTTATTGATTGGAATATTACATGAGTCTCCAGTGGCTCAGCATTTCATTTTTAACTACTCTTAATGTATGTACACCGTGGAGCCTTCCTAGGTGTAGCGGTTGTATCACTAGGTGAGATCATTCTTTCTACTCCTCTCTTTCAGATTCTATGACAAGGTGCTTTCTTTGCATGAGGATTCGGCAACCCCTGTGTCTAACCCTCTGCTTGCATTTACTCTCATCAAACGCCTACAGTCTGACTGGAGGAATGTGGTACATAGTCTGGAGGCCAGTGAGAACATCCGAGGTAATGAGGAGGAGGGCTGGAGGGTAGGAGAAGATTCTATCTCCTGACTCAGTGGAAAGGAGAGAGATTCTGATGGGATGTGATGAAGGATAATGAAGTGGGTAGGTATTACTTGATCTCCTTAGCTCTAACTATTACAAAGAACCAGGTCCCCTTGTTAACGTGTTTATATGATTATACATTAGAAAACACTTCCATATCCATTATCTCATTTGATCCTCACTACAGTCCTGTGAAGAACTATAGGTTGTATCATCCCCTTTACAGATGTGTGGGAAGTGATGTCTTCTAATTCCTATTTTATGAAGTTGCCTCTACAGTGTGATCTGTAGCAAGATCACTTTCCTAATTTACTCTACTTTGTACTTGTACAAGTTTGTTGACTTTGGGGAAGTTAAGAGGAAGAAGAATTGTCCCCGCAAAGGGCAAGACTCCTGGAGACAGATAGGAGGGGACAACATGATAGGGTGTGTGCCTTAGTTTTACTCCAGGGTGTTTGTTCCTTATTCAGAAGATTGTGTTAAGCATCCACTCTGTGCCAGGAACTGTGCTTGCCACTGGGAACAAAAGCAAATCAAACGTTATCTTTGCTCGTGAAATATTTGAGCAGGTGATGATGCCTTGCATGTGTTAAATGCTCACCACCTGTTTTTTGCATGATGGGTTGATGTTTTCATGACCTTTACAGCTCTGAAGGATGGTTATGAGAAGGAGGAGCAGGACCTGCCAGCCTTTGAGGACCTTGAGGGAGCAGCGAGGGCCCTGATGCGGCTGCAGGATGTGTACATGCTCAATGTGAAGGGCCTTGCCCGGGGCGTCTTTCAGAGAGTCACTGGCTCGGCCGTGACTGACCTGTACAGTCCCAGACGACTCTTCTCCCTCACAGCAGATGACTGCTTCCAAGTTGGCAAGGTAACAATATTCAGAGAGAGGTGAATTGCTCAGCTCTAGTTTCTTGTGGATGAAATAACTATATCTGATTGCTTTTACATTTTTCTAATCCTTACAGCAAACTTGGAAATGTGGTATTATTATCCATGTTCAGATGAGGAAACTGAGGTTCAGAGAGGGTAAATAACTTGCCTAAGGTTACACAATGTTAAGTAGCAGAAGTAAAATTTGAACTCAGTCTTTAACTGCAAATCCCACGTTCTTTCCATGATGTCTAAGGTGATCATATACTTAGGTCACTCTTGAGAGTGAAGGAGGTGTTATTAGTTATTAGTTATGCCAATGGATGGGACTGTCCTGGGCAAAATGATCCTTTGGTCACCCTAACTATAGCACCCTGCCAGTGGATGAATAGCTGGGTGGAAAGGAGAAACAAGGTTAAAGGGCAGGGCAAAGGGATAAGAGATGGTGATGTGAAGTAAGATCATGGAAACCCAGCTTCCTGAGACTTTCTGATCCCTTGCAACATTTCCTAAGCATTTAGAAATACTAAATTAAAGTAGCATCAAAAAACTGAGGCCATTCACTTTAACATTACTTGAGGAAATTAACTTCGGGAACCTTCCATATGAGATATTTAACCAATCTTTGATCATAAGTTATAAGCACACTTATTTTATAATATACTCTTTGTCAGCCTTTGCCTTAAGAAATAATGGAGTAAATCCTTTTTAATTTTGAAGATTGGTATTGCAGGAAAGTGAATTTTTTCCATCCCCTACAGTATTCATTAGCAGATCTGAGAGTGGGCCTCATGTGTCCTAATTCCAAGTTTTGGGGATCTGTCTTCTAAATTAATGCGGAGTGGGTTGCCCTAAGCCTCTCTATGTGCCATTTTTCCTTTTCTGAGATCCTGAATGGAATCAGAGCTCAGTCATCAGGTTCATGGCTAATTTAAATTTAAGCCAATTAAAATAGTTCCATGTGTGGTATCAATATATGCTTCATAAGTGAGGCCTTTCTGAGACTAAAACCATATGTAGAAAATTTAGTAAGTCACTTCCTGAAAGTCTCACTGTCAGTCTTTATTTCTGTATTTATTTACTTATTTTAAAAGATAAAACATTTCAAATATAAGGAAAGTATATGAAATAATATAATGAGTAGTTATATCTATAATTGAGATGAAATATATATTCAAATTTTGCTATATTTGTTTAAGATTTTTAAAAAAAATTAAAATATGGCTGAATAAAGCCCCATTCCTTTTCCTTCTCACCACCCTCCACCCCTTCTACTCTACCCTTGCCCAGGTACCAGGTAACCATTATCCTGAACCATACGATGTGTACTCTTCTGAGTCCAGCTTCTTTCACTCAGCATATTATATCTGTGAAATTCATCCACGTTGTTGCATTTATTAGTAGTTCATTCCTGTTTATTGCTGAGTAGTATTCCATTGTATGAATATACCACAAACTGTTTATCCAGTCTCTTGTTGATGGATACTTGGATGTTCCAGTAAATGGACTGTTGTGAATAAACATTCTTATGTATATAGTAATATTCTTATGTAAGTCTTTCTGTGGACATTTGTTTTCATTTCTCTTGAATAAATATCTGGGAGTAGTATTGCTTGGTCAAAAATAAGCTTCAATGATTAACATGTGGCTAAATTTGTTTCATCCACACATCTTGAATGCCTCCTCCATGGGTTATTTTAAAGCAAGTTAGTCTATATTCTGAAATTCTTAATTTCAGATTAAGAATTTAATTCTTAATTTCTAATTCTACTACCTTACTATTATCTCTCTTGACTCTTGTTCATGATAGATTATTTCCTGATGTAGTTTATCATGTTTGATTGTAAGCTTAGTTTTAGCAGGACTTTTCCTCCTAAGACAATCTCTGTGCCCGGAGCTGTGGAAATATCTCTGCAGAGAGTTTTGGGTTTTCTTCTTCAGGTACTCTGGTGGTATCACTGGCCTTAGATCCTTTTATTTATTTATTTATTTATTTATTTATTTAGCTGTACATTACATCCATGACTTACATATTTTATAACTGGAAGTTTGTACCTTTTGACCCCCTTCATCCATTTCACCCACCCCTACCCTCCGCCTCTGGCAACCAACCTGTTCTCTGTATCTATGGGCTTGGGTTTTTTTTTTTTTTAGATTCCACATATAAGTGAAATCATATGATATTTGTCTTTCACTGTCTGACTTATTTCACTCAGTATGATGCCCTCAAGTTCCATCCATGTTGTCGCAAATGGCAAGATTTCCTTCTTTTCTTATGGCAGGATAATATTCCATTGTATATGTATAGCACATTTTCTTTATCCATTCATCCATTGATGGACACTTAGGTTGTTTCCATATCTTGGCTATTGTCAATAATGCTGCAATGAACATGGGAGTGCAGATAACTTTTTGAGTGAGTGTTTTCGTTTTCTTTGGATCAATACCCAGAAATGGAATTGCTGGGTCATATGGTAGTTCTATTTTTAAGTTTTTGAGGAACTTCCATACTGTTTTCCATAGTGGCTGTACCAATTTACACTCCTACCAACAGTGTACAAGGGTTCCCTTTTCTCCACATCCTCACCAACACTTGTTATTGCTTCTCTTTTTGATAACAGCCATTCTAACGTGTGAGGTGATATCTCATTGCGGTTTTGATTTGCACTGGCCTTAGATCCATTTTATATTGATTTATTGGCCTGGGGGTTCCTTAACTATATGGATAATGCAAATTCAAACCCTAAACTCACGTGAAGCATAGGCTCAAGATTGTGAATATTCTAAGGAGACACTTTATTCCCCTACACAGAGCCCAGACAGAAACAAACCGACTTTCTTGTCTCTTTATGACAGTGGGTCGATTTTTTTCTGGCCTACCCTTTCCTTTAAGGTATAGTTTGTCATGGATTTCAGTTTTGTGCGTGTGTCTTAGTTCCAATTTGTAGATTTTTGGAAGTCTAAGGAAGGCTCATCTGTTATCCTCAGGTGGGCATTATAACCTAAGTTTACTAAGTACCAATGTTGCTAAGACTAACACCCACCCCCATCCTAGGCAGCTTCAGCATCTGCTCATAAGCTTACTGCTTAGGTTTTCAGCTCCTTTTTTGTTTCTGGTACCTGGATATTTTCCATTTTTTCTTGAAAATATGTAATTAAATTCTTGTTTTATTTTATTCAAAATTTCTAAGTCTTTGTGGTTGAAATGATTCCACTTATCTCAATCTACCATGTTGCTGGGACTTGAAGTTCCTCATTAATTGAGTGAATTGTTAACTTAGCAGAAAAAGTGCAGTCGTTTTTGATTGTTATTCTTCAACTCAACCTTTTTAGAAATAGGAAACTTGAGGACCAGAATTATAACACAGCAGATTAATGGCAGACCTGGGATAGGAATTGATTTATTATTTAGGCTACAGAGCTGCCGTATCTCTAGTTTCTGCCCTGTCTTTCTGCCTGTCTGGAAGTTATACCTAAATGAGATCATTTTGTAAGAGTTCTTCCAACTCTGTGATTTTATAATTCCATGCTGTCTCCAACATCAACTTCCAATCCCACCTGCAGTTCTGGTATTCTAGTTAGCTATAAACTGTTAGGAGACAGGAGCTATGTCTAGTCCATGTTGCCATATTCCCCGACATTCCAACATTTAATGTAGGACAAATCCACTGAGCTCTCATAGTGTTCCCAGGTCTACCTTCATTATGATGTCTGATGCATTGTGTTGCAATTACTGGTTTACTCACATGCCCCTCAGTTGCTTGTAAGCTCTTTAAGGGGACCACCAGGTACATTGTAAATACTCAGTAAATATTGAATAAATAAATAAAAGAATTTAATCCATTCCTCAGGTTGCTACCAGCAATATCTTCCTAAAAACATGACATTCACGACTCTCATTAGCTTAACCCATGCTACCTTTTAAAGTTCATTTCCTGCTTCTCTTCAATGTACTACTTGAACACATTCTTGCTTTTCGCTTCTGTTTCTACAATTCCCTCATCTTAAAATGCCCTTCCTTCCAATCTCTGCTCATTAAAATCCTTTTCTTTCTTCAAGGAAGGCCCATCTCAAATGCCACTTCTTCCATGAAGCCTTCTGAGATTCCCAAGTCTTCTTGCTTCTCTATACTTCCATGGCACATTATACATATTTCCTTTGAACATTCATGCCATTCTGCCCTGTATTATAGTTACTTAATTTCATCTCCCTCTCCTCCCCAGATTATAAATTCCTTAAATGAGAGAACCCTTATGTCTTCTCTACACCTAGTACGATGCTTTGTATATAATAGATACTTAATAAATTAAACTTAAGTGAATTTGAGATGAAAACTTGCCTCTTGGGTTCCAAAGGCCCTCCACTCTTTGTGTGGTGGTTTCCTTTCTTCTACCTTGGACTAAGGCTTTAATGATGGTACCTTTGTTCCTTACAGGTGGCCTATGACATGGGGGATTACTACCATGCCATTCCTTGGCTGGAGGAGGCTGTCAGTCTCTTCCGAGGATCTTATGGAGAGTGGAAGACAGAGGATGCGGCAAGTCTAGAAGATGCCTTGGATCATTTGGCCTTTGCCTATTTCCAGGTAGGGGAGTAAGTGAGGCTCACTGCTTTCATCACAGTAAATGTAATGCTTTACATCTGCTTTACAATTTTCTAAACATTTTCATGTCTCTTAATTTATTTCATCTTCCCAACAGGACCAAATGTGAGTCAAGCAGGGCAGTTGTTTTATTATTTCCATATTTCACATGTGAGTAAACTGAATCTCCAAAAAATTCCTAACTTGTCACAAAGTTCACGGAGCTGGGATTAGAGCCCAAGTCTGTCTGCCTCTTAGTCCGGTGCTCTTTCCAATGCGTTGACAGCTTTACAATCATCATCTCCCATATAGGAGGCAGTCTCTCGCCTGTAGCAGCAGCCGCCGCATCGACAAGTGTTTGATGGGTTCATAGTCAATGTAGATCACTCTTTTGCACTCTTGACAACTCATAACTCTTCACAGATGTTATGCCATGATATTGCCAGCATCCAAGGAAGAATTTTGATTTTTATGCTCTCTCACCTTCAGTCAAGTACAACTGTATCCTGACTAGTGTCTGGCTACAGAACTGGTGTCGTTGGTCCGTAGTACCAGCTCAGTGCCTCCTCTAGGTGTTGTTTTCTTTGGCATTGTTGATCTATGACCTGTTGTGCCTCATGTGGAAGCTTATTTCCCTGAATATGGGAGCTGCCATCTTTTGGTGTCGCTAACCCCATTTTCCACCAGAGTTGTACAGTCTTCAAGAATAGGCTGGAAAACTCACTACAGAGTCAATTCCCTAGGGTTTCCAAAGCTAATAAACCATTTCTGCTCCATACATTCCTTTTTCTTTCCCCCTTTTCCTGAGAAAAGGGAAGAGGATGTGGGTGGTCCAAACCCATATGTTGCTGCCAAAACAGAATTATTCTCAGTGCAGCAGACGGTCCTGTTGCTCTCGTGGAAGTTCCTTGTAAGTGGATCTTTGTTGTAAAACTTCGCGGGGCATTCTTCCTACCTCTTCTGCTCAATTGCTGCATCTTAAAGCTGAAATAGAATCATTGTGATGCAACAAAGGCTGAGAAGTAATTGAATTTTAATAGAGGAGGAAAATGGAAAATTGACATGGAGACTCATAGAAGATAAACTGAAGCAGCTTACCCTGAACAACGGGGTTTTAAACATAGTGCCTGATTATTAGTTTTGGTTGTTTTCCCCTATGATGACTTAGATTTCTCCTCTACTCACTGGCAGACTCTCCCTTTGCACAATCCTGTTTTGTCTGGTAAATTTTATTCATCTTACAAGGCATGGCTCAAATATCCCCTATCTTTAAAGTCGTCCTTAATTCTCCTAAGACTCCCCAGACTTTCTTTGTGCTCTTACAGCACATTTTTTTATGTCACAGTAATAGAACATATAGGTATGGTCTTATAGACAACTTATGGTTGCCTTTTTACCCCTAGTAAATTAGGGATAAATGTCCCTCCATGGACCTTTCATTATCATGTTAAATTATACATGGTGTATATAGATATATCTATACATACCATGAAAAACATGATATAATGTCATATTATATATAATACTATGTATTATATAATACTTTTTAATGATATATTTTGGTGAAAAATTATTTCACTAACTGCTAATAATGAGAGACAGTAGAATGTAGTAATGAAACCATAGGCTCTGAAGTCAGACAGACCTGGGGTCAAATTCTGTGAAAACTCGGGCAACCTACTTAACTTCCCTGGACCTCAATTTTCTTATTTTTAAGAGAGGAATAATAATGATGCTTTGGGGGTGTGTGGATAATTTTCCCTCTAACCGTCTGAGTTCTTGGCTGAGACCTTCCTGTGATAAAAAACAATAAACAAGAGGAAAAATAAACAGAAGTTTACTATCATGTATACTTCCTGTATATATGGGAGATGCCTGGGAGAAATGAGTGACTCGGAGGCCACCACCTTAAATACCATCTTCAGCTAAAGACAAAAGAAAGGTGTCGGGGGAGGCCAGTTATAGGAGGTTACCAGGAAAAGCAAACAAGGGTAACATTATTATGCAGATTTAAGTGGGTGCCTTCTCCATTAATAAGATTCTGTTGTGATTTAGAGTCATCTTTCTCTTCCAGGTACACAGAGGGAGACACTCTTACAAAGAGAGATTTCCTTTATAAATGTAAATGTCCCTTACAGAAGGGTAACTTCTACTCTGGTTTTCAGAACTTCTCTTGTGTCTGATGTTTCTCAAAATGTTTAGCTCAAAATAATCCTTATGCCAAACAGGCATATTATGGGGTGGCATATTATGGGGTGGCATATTCTGCTACCCTTCAATGCTCACCTCAAAGAGTTGTTGTGAGGATTAAATGAGCTAATACATGTAAAGCCCTTAACACAATTCATGACACATATGCACTCAATAAACATAAGCTGTTATTGTATTATACACTACAAATGTATGTTCTGCTTTTTCATTAAACATTATTTAGTTAGACATTTCCAAAGAAATTTAACTGGCACATCAAAAATAACTCTAACTTTGGGGCTGGCCCGGTGGCGCAAGCAGTTAAGTGCGCGCGCTCCGCTGCGGCGGCCCGGGGTTCGCTGGTTCGGATCCCGGGCGCGCACCGACGCACTGCCACCGACGCACTGCTTGGTAAGCCATGCTGTGGCGGCGTCCCATATAAAGTGGAGGAAGATGGGCACCGATGTTAGCCCAGGGCCGTCTTCCTCAGCAAAAAAAAGAGGAGGATTGGCGGATGTTAGCTCAGGGCTGATCTCACAAAAATAAAAAAATAAAAAAAAAAATAACTCTAACTTTGTTCTTGATAAAATATAATTTTATCATGTGATAAAGCCCTTGAGTTTTAAAAAATATAAAATTGTGTTTTAGTTCTCTTCATCTCAAAAGTGTGAAAAGCTGTAACCCTGAGTCAATACCTGACGTTTATAAGACATCAACAGATTACTTAACTATCCCTCTGTTAAGCATAGAACAGAATAATTTATGAAATTAAATAATTAGAAACAATCTGTATGTCCAACAATAGCAGAATGGTTAGGTCATCTTGATGTAGCTTCTTGGTGGAATAAAATGCAGCCATTAAAAGTGCTGCCTCTTGCACACCCGTGTTTATAGCAGCACCATTCACAGCAGCCATGAGGTGGAAGCAACTCAAGTGTCCATCAATGGATGAATGGATGAACAAAATGTGCTATACACATATAATGGAGTAGTATTCAGCCTTTAAAAAGAATGGAATTCTGGGGCTGGCCCAGTGGCCAGTGGTTAGTGGTTAACTTTGTGCCCTCCACTTTGGTAGCCCAGGGTTGGTGGATTCGGACTTGGGCACGGACCTACACACTGCTCATCAAGCCATGCTGCAGTGGCATCCCACATACAAAATAGAGGAAGATTGGCATGGCAATGTTCCTCATCAAATAAATAAATAAACAAATAAATAATAAAGAGAACGGAATTCTGACTCATGCCACGATGTAGGTGAACCTTGAGGACATTATGCTAAGTGAAATAAGCCAGTCACAAAAAGATAAATACTATGATTCCACTTGTATGAGGTATCTAGAGTAGTTAAATTCATAGAGACAGAAAGTAGAATAGTGGATACCAAGGGCTGAGGGGAGGGGGAAATTGGGAGTTTTTGTTTAATGGATATAGAGTTTCAGTTTTGCAAGATGAAAAGATTCTGGAGATTGGTTGCACAACAATGTGAATATAGTTAACACTGCTGAACTATACTCTTAGAAGTGGTTAAGATGGTAAATTTATGTTATGTGTTTTTTAACACAATTAAAAATAATAATTAAAAAATGCTCTCTCTGAAGACTATGTAATGATATAAAAAGTGCTCCTGATAACAATGTAGAGGGAAACAATCAGGATATGAAAATATATAAGACATAGGATTATACCTCTGTAAACACTGTGTATTATCCAAAGTGCTTAGAGTGCCTGGGTTTCTGTGGAGCATTTTTTTTCCTATTTCTCATAGGTTTTATAGTGTGCTTATTATTGCTATTATCATTAAAAATGAATTTTTTAACATGCAAAAATAAAATGATCAGAAGGCAATACAGTTTTATCAGTTCATCATCATTCCATGGCACCCGGAGCAGGATCGCAGCCCACCTGCACCGGGTTCTGTTTCCCAGGTTTGCTGGAAAGCTTCTGTTTACTTCTAACCAGGCATAGCCCACGGTTGAATGGCTGCAGGGAGCATTCAGTGGGAACGTTTCAGGTTTAGTTCTTCCTTTGCATCCCTCCCACTAACTTTGTAGACTCTAGGAAGTACTGAGCCTGGAGAACAAATTATATTTTTACTACGGTTTTTATAGTTCCATGTTAAGCTTAATAATAAAATATACCAAAATAACACCCTGCAGTTACATGGTTTTGCATGCTTTAAGATTTGAGGGCACTTCGAGAAAGTTTATTTTCATTTATTTTTCTACCTTCCCTGGTAAGGGTGGTAATAAGTCATTTGTAAATGAGGAAACAGAGGAGACCTGATTTGCATCAAGGCTGCAAATCCTGAGTTAGGACAGAACCTCTGCATTTCTAGTCTGCTGCTCATCTCAATGAGTCTTGCTATCTACTTGTGGTAAGAGTATTTTACAGTTTTTTTAAAAATCCATTTAATGATTTGGTCAGAGGAGGTATCCTCAGTGCAGTTAACTCTTTCTTTTCTTTTGCTTCCTGTTTTTTTTCAGGCAGGAAATGTTTCGTGTGCCCTCAGCCTCTCCCGAGAGTTTCTTCTCTACAGTACGTAATAAGAAAAGATAAGCCACAGCTCTGATTTACCAGGAAATCCCTTCTGCCCCTGTCTTTAACCCTTGCAAGTGAAATACAGCTATCTATTTTTATTTTTCTAATTTTATAATCCAAGGCACATTTCTAATTTTGGATTAAATCTTACTTAGATACTGATCCATGCATCAGGGGGAGATTTTTCAGTTAGTTGGAAAATGTTAAGAAGAAGATATCAGCCTGTCCCTTTCCTCCTCCACTCCCCACCAGTTATATATCAGTGTTGCTTCAGTGGGGAACATTCCAGCACTGGGAGCCAGTTTCTTCAGAGACATTTAAAGACCCAGGTTTTGGGAGCAGACCTGAGAATGAATGAAATCAATGAGAGCTGTGTGTGCAAGGAGAGTGACTCAGCAGGATTATTCGCTTTGGTTGCTTTCCAAGAGATATCAGTTCTTCCCTTTTAACCAGAGCTCCCTTTGCTATGCAAGCATCCTGCCCAGTCAGCGCAGAGTTCAGCTACAGCCCTTTTCAGGGAGCACCTCACCAGAGTTAAACAGGAGTGAGACTTCCAAGCTTAGCTCTCTGCTTGGGTATTGTTGCTTACAATTTTAGTGGTAGATGGCTTCCCAGGTTTGCCTTTAATAAGATATTTAGATACTAAAATAAGTGCATAATCACTATTATGTTTTAATATTTATAAAGTATTTCATGTAGGACTTTACAATTGTATTTTTATCACTTTTTAATGAATCCTAGTAACATTATTTCATTCTGATAATTTGGCAAACAGTAGGATAAGGAATTAGCTGTATGGTTTTTGGAAACATGTGGGTGGTTAGTGGTCCAGCAAAGTAATAACCCAGCCGCCCCTTTATTTCTTTGTGCCGGATCTCTGCCTCTCCCAGAGAACCCAAATTGCGTACTATTATAAGTGGATAGATAGGACACAGCAAATTGAGATTCCCGGTTCCATTTCTGGCTTTGCAATATTTTCATTGGTGTTTTGGACTCACCACTTCCATTCTCCCAAACTTCATTTCTCTTCTTGTTAAAAAAAGGATGGTAATATCCATCCCCTCCTTTGCCAGGGTGGTGGCGGTGGTGGTTAGAAGCACATTGAGCTCCTCAGAGAAAGATGCTTTGGGAGCATTAGAATAATTTAGCCCTCCTTCTGAGATGCACTGAAAATTATGCGCAGGGGCTTAGCAGGCCATGGGGAGCTGCCAACCCACGGGGCACTTGCAGCTAAAGCGGGTACAAACAAGACACAAGACCCCTGTGGGAACTCAGGCTAGAACCAAAGGCTAGAACCCCTTTGTCCCATACTGCACTGCTCTGTGTCTAGGCCAGTTAGGAATTTTGAAGGCTGTAGTAGAGTTGGGAATGAATTAGCTTCTAATTCTTCAGGGAAGAATAGGTTGAGTCTCTCTGCTGTAGGCTTTGGCTCCCTGGACTTCTCTTTCATAGCACTTACTTGTCATGTCTCACTATAAGTAGTTATTTAATGTGTCTTTTCTCCCTTAGACTCTAAACTCTGGGAGGTTAGACTCTAGCACAGTGTTTGGTACATGGCAGATGTTCACTGAAGATTCATTGAATGGATGGGTAAATGAATGAATGAATGGAAGAATGAAGCTTCTTCCTTATACATAAAACTTACCATCACACTGTCAGAGCTGCCATCCTCATGATCCCTTGGTCTAAGAGTGTTAAGTACCACTTTCCTTCCCAAAGTCCCGTGTGCCTTCAGATCTACCAGGCCCAACTCAATCTCAGTTAATTACTCAATTAATACCAGGTTCTCTGGGCCGGCCCCGTGGCTTAGCAGTTAAGTTCACGCACTCCGCTACTGGCGGCCCGGGTTTGGATCCTGGGCGCGCACTGACGCACCACTTCTCCGGCCATGCTGAGGCTGCGTCCCACATACAACAACTAGAAGGATGTGCAACTAAGACATACAACTATCTACTGGGGCTTTGGGGGGAAAAAAAAACGGAGGAGGATTGGCAATAGATGTTAGCTCAGAGCCGGTCTTCCTCAGCAAAAAGAGGAGGATTAGCATGGATGTTAGCTCAGGGCTGATCTTCCTCACAAAAAAAAATATATACATATATCAGGTTCTCTTCTGGGAATGAGGGCCTCACATCCTCCTGTGCATGGACACAAGGAGTTATTCGGGGGTCCAGCTGCCCGTCATGTGCAACAGTGAAGCTGGTGGAAGCCTTGGCAGCACTCCCCGGACCAGTGTTTGTTAATCTGTATTATTCCTTGCTCTGATTTCTCCCAGGCCCAGATAATAAGAGGATGGCCAGGAATGTCTTGAAATATGAAAAGCTCTTGGCAGAGAGCCCCAACCAGGAGTTGGCTGAGGCTGTCATCCAGAGGCCCAATGTACCCCACCTGCAGACCAGAGACACCTACGAGGGGTTATGTCAGACCCTGGGTTCCCAGGTAGGATTCCATGAGGAAAGAGAAAGGGGGAACAGGCTTGGCTAGAGAGGAAAAAGGTAGAACTGGGACACTGGGAGGGGAAAGGGCTGATGCATTAAAAAAATATGAAGCTCACTTGGATGCATCAGTGACCACATTCTGAATCTCTCACATTCCAGTTTTTTATACCACAGTTCCCCTAAATTGGTTTCTGCTTCCAGACTCTTCTTCTCTTATGCTGATTCTAGTCTTTCCTTGCAGCCCACTCACTACCAGATCCCTAGCCTCTACTGCTCCTATGAGACCAACTCCAGCCCCTTCCTGCTGCTCCAGCCTGTCCGGAAGGAGGTCATGCACCTGGAGCCCTATGTTGTTCTCTACCATGACTTTGTCAGTGACTCGGAGGCTCAGAAAATTAGAGGGCTTGCAGAACCGTGGGTGAGTGTCCTCAAAGCCTGCCAAGAACTTCCCTTTGTGTATTCACATGCCTGGAGTTCAGGAATGTGAGCCTAGGCAGCCTGAACACTAGACACTTCATCAGTCCAGTTCAGAATGCCAACCATTCCATAAAACTAATCAATGGTGAAAAAATCACAGTAGTGGTTGCTTCTGGAAGGAGGGGATTGGCTGGGAAAAGGTAGAAGGAGATTTTCTGGGGTGTTGAAAATATGCTTTCACTATCATGTTAGGGATGTGGAGTACACAGCAGTATGCATTTGTTAAAACTCAGCAAATGGTACACTTGAGATGTGTGTGTGTCATTGTACATAAATTTAACTAAAAAAAATAAAAAGGAACCCCCCCCCCCCAATTTCAATCATTCCAGGTAATTGGTAGAAGAATAAAAAGAGTGAAATGAAAGGGCAAGGACGGATATCCTAGTACAGATTTACAGAATTACAGAGTACTTTATTTTGTTAAAGAGGAAACTGAGGCCCAGAGAGGGGAAGGGCCTTCATTAAGGGCACACACGAAGCTGGAGCCAGAACTGGAACTCAGTGGCCCATTGACTGCTGCTCTGGTGTTCTACCTCTTGTGTCAGTTAACTTAGGTTAAGTTATGTTTGGTAACAAGCAGCCTCAAAACCTCAGGGACAACAGCAGTAAAGGTTTGTTTCTCACTCACCATCACGTGTCTGTCTTGGGCTGGCTGCCCCGCACTGTCTTCACTTTGGGACCCAGCCTGACAGAGCAGCCTCTGTTTGGGACATTGGCCAGTCTCGTGGGAGAGGAAAAAGACAGAGATGGCAAACTACTAGCTGGCTCTTAAAGCTTCTGCTTGGACGTGCCAGACATTACTTCCGTCCTTGTTTCATCGGTTAAGGCCAAGTGTGTGGCCACCGCTGCAGTCAACACGGAGAGTATATCTAACCCTCCCCCCGGGAAGGTGCTGCGAGGCATCGCGCTGAGCTTGATGGCGATTGGGAGGGCACATTTAATCCTCCTCCAGGAGGTGTGGCAAATATTTAGAAAAATAATACAGTCTGCCTCACCACCATAAGCCTATTGCCTCCTTACAAATGGCACGTTCAGACTGTCTCAGAATTACATCCGTCATTGTGCCCTTGGTGGTGTGCTGTTCTTCCAGGCAGCCATTCAGTCGTTCATCAACAGAGCAGGGCCTGCTGAGTGCCCCACACTGTGCTGAGTGTGGGTTTTTACAGAGAGATTGAGTATCGGTCCTTTCCCGTTAGACATTTCCCATACACTGTGATGCGTGCAGGGAGCTGTGCTGTGGCAGCATAAAAAGTGGACCTTCCTCTGGGAGAAGGGCAGTTTGTTGAAGAGCAGATGGGAGGAGAGGAGGAAACAGAGGAGGCTTCCCCATGGATGTGAAATTCATCAGAGTGACAGGGCGGCAAAGGGTATTCCAGGAAGACAAAACCATCTGTGCAGGGGCCTGATCTGCAATGTGTTCAGAGAATGGGCGGACGCTCGGTGGCTGAAGTGTGCAGGGGCTGGAGTGGGAGGTGATAGAGATGAGGTTAGACGGTGAGACACCATTAGGAAGAGTCGTAAATACCATGCTGGGGAGTTTGGATTTTATCTCACAGGCAGGGAGAGAGCTGTGGGACGATTCTAAATAAGAGATTGGCCTGATCAAGTCTGCGGATTTTAAGGAACCCCCAGCAGAAACCTCTTGCTGGAGCTGCTAATCCCTGTCTGGTCTTTGGCTTAGCCAGGAATAAGCCCTTGCTTATACGGTGTGGCTGCCCCGTGGGACCTGAGCACAGACGCCTCAGTGGCTTGTGTTGGATTTATTTGCTTCCTATTCACTGTCCCTTTCCCAAAGAATGCTCTCTCGTCACTTCTCCCCCATCCACATCCTATCCATCCTTCAAGACTCAGCTGAAGCTCCATGCCTCCCTTGGCCCACTGGCCTGACCACTCTAGCCCACTTTCATTGGTTATTTCACTAGGAACATTTTTTCAGAGCACTTCTTGGGACCACATACAATATCCCGCCTCTGAACTCAAAGCTTTTGTTGTCAGTTGTTTGGTGCTTTCGTTTATTCTGCCATTTACATGTTGTCTGGTGTCACTAATAGTTTCATGGGTTAGCATCCTGTCTCCTCAACTAGACTGTAAACTAGCAGGGGTCACACATTGTCCTTCTTGAAATGCCTAGCCCTGTATTATGCCTGTTGCTGCCAGAGTATCTTTAAAAGTTCAAATCTGACCATGTCAAGCCCTTCCTTAAATTCTTTAATGGGTCATTTTTGTTCTCAAATGATTACAAAGCTCCTCGGCCTGGCTGCTGCCGACCCCTTCTGCAGCACGTCCCCCTTGCACTCAACACCCCAGCTGCACTAAATAACTTGCATCTCCATTAACGGGCCATGGTCTCTCTAGCCTCCCCACACACTCTTCCCTCTGCCTGAAACACTCTTCCCTTGGCCTCTTTTCAGCTGTATGATTCCGATTGTCTTTTGGACATCCTGAGAAGCCTTCTTGTCCCTCATAAGAATGGGCTAGATGTTCTTTCTCTATATTTCCATAGCACCCTGCACTAGCCCAGTAGGGCCCCATTGCATGACTTGGGTCTGCCTTCATATGTTGTATTTCCAGTGCCTACCACAGTGCTTAGCATAGAGAGCAACCAATAAATATTTGTCCCCCAAAATGAATGACTTGTAGGTGTACAATAAATAATTGTTGAAGGAATTAAGTGGAAGGCGGCTCCTTATTGGAGGGAGTGTTGGAGTGGAGATTCCCTAGGATTTTTTTTAAACCACTGATGTTGCCCTAAAAGAACAGAAGGGAGCATCTCTCCTCTGTGACTCTGTCCTCTCTCCTCTATGAATGACTCAGAGGAGGATGCTAGAACAGCTGGTGAAGGACTAGGGAGAGGCAGTGTCAGTCACCTACTGAGTTCCTGCATCCTGATGTCGTAGAATGATAGGCTGAGAGAGACTCCCAAGAATGTGTTGTTCACATGCTGTATTTTTAGCTGGGGAAATGGGTCCAAGGAAAGGAAGAGGCTTTTCCAAGGTTGTCTACCTGGTGTAGCAGCAAGAACAATAATATTACAGAAGCCTCTGAGAAGGAAAAGGGTGTCTGTCTTGTGTAGTTCATTGCCTCATGCTCTGCTCTGACTGTGTGTGAAGTGCCAGGGCTGGGTCTTTAAGCACCGTCTCTGGTTCATTCATTCCTTTGTTCATTTCACCAATATTGACCACCCACTCCCTGCCAGGCCTTCTCTGGACCCTGGGGATGCAGCACTGACAAAAGACCAAGTCTTTGCCCTCATGGAGCTGACATATGACACATGTAGAAGTAGACACATCCTTACGTAAATAAACAATATTTCTCTTTCTGTCTCTGGTACAGTGCTTTTGCAATTAGAAACCATTTATTTAAAAATAATTTAAAATTTATATCCAGACATTCAGAACAACTTAGAGACATTCAGTTAAATGAGTGACCTCGTACCTATTTGGGGTTTCTTCCCCCCGTAATCAGGGCAGTTGGAGCAAAACAGATTTTGATTCTCCGTAAGGAAAAGCTTTTGTTGGAATTGCTCAGAAGGAGCAGGCTGCCTCTGAGGGTGGAGACTTTCCTGTTGTTGGGAGTGTTCGTTTAATTTGACAAACATTAAATGCTTACTACCATCGGCCAGGCCCTGTGCCACTGGGATACAGAGTTGAATGAGAAACAGCCCTTGTTCTTACAGAACTCACAGTCTTGCAGATGCAAAAGGGATTCAAATATCACTTTATTTCAGTTCAACAAACTTTTATTGAGTGCTTAGTGTCTACCAGACATGATGCTAAAGGTTATTTTCAACTCTGAGATGTTTTTGTCACTTATTATTTTTTATTTTCAAGATTGATAGCTATCACTAAATTAGTAGTAGCATGTGCAAAATATCTTTTAATCAGGTGATTGTTAGGTTTATGTTTAAGAGAGGGGCATGTCTACGGAAATGACAGAGCCCTTCCCTTCTCATCGTAACCTTTTGGACTTTCTCTTACGTCCTTCACACCAGCTACAGAGATCCGTGGTGGCATCCGGTGAAAAGCAATTACCTGTGGAGTATCGCATCAGCAAAAGGTGAGAGGGGTCTTTCATTGGCAGGGACTCCAGTCATACCTGCTGCCCGCCCTCAGGCCTGTGGCACAGGTGATTGAAGGTCAGCAACAGCCATTCAGGTGCTGTCAGAGATGCCACTGGAGAACCTGTAGTTCACGTTAATATCTATATATTCTTGTTGAGAGGGAGAAATTTCCACTCCCCTCACCCAAGAGCCTTTCACAGGTTGTTATATGGTCTGAGGACTTAACTAGGAGGCCATTAGGGAAAGACTTGACAAACCTCCTATACCCTAAACCAAAAAATAAGGGTGTAGTTGTTCTTCCAACCAGGATTGCTTTTCCAGAGAATACAATCCTGTTCCCATTTGGAATTTGACTTTACAAGATTCCATTCCCACCTCTTGACTCATATTCAAAGCATGACTTGCCAACATTCAGGCAAGAAGGATGTCTAGAATCTCTAGACCTGATGGCTTTTCTAGAGGGGCCGATTCAGCTCTGAGAGCCCAGCTTTATCCCCTCCCCTCCATCCCTGCTCACCCCCCTGCAGCCCTTGATTTGCACTGTAAGGACAGGACTGATGATACAGTAAGAGGATGCGTCTCCATCGGAGCCATGGGAGACAGTGACGACAGCAGCCTTGGGGAGAGGCCAGACCTCAGGAGGGGTGGATAGTTTTTGTTGTCTGGGAAGTGAGGTGAGTGATGAAAGCTTTGATTCAGATTCATTTGGCTTAACTTATTTGGTCTAGTACATTTAGGGACCTTTCACATTAGGAGTTATTTTCAAAACCTTGGAAGGTCCATATGATCTCAGCTTCATTGCTTTTCTAAACTTTCTAACGTAGTGTCAAAGAGAAAATTCAACCTTCTATTTAGATTAATTGCTTTTAGGGGAGTAGGTGGTATTCTTTTTACTTTTCAGATAAAAAAACTGAGACACTCATTCTTCCCTCTCATCACTCTGACCTATTTGAATTTTGGCTCTATCCTCACAACTTCACTGGAACTGGTCCCCCACAGGTCACCAGTGAACTCCTAGTCGCCAAATCATTTTTCTGCCCACAAACCTTCACTGGCTGTCCGTTACCCACAAGGACCAGTTTTCTTACCACGGTGTCCTCAGCTTTCTACAAATGCCTTGAACCTACTTTTCCAGCCCTATCTCCCATTACTTCTTTCATAGACCAAATGCTTTCCCCTTTGTACATACTATGTATTGTTATACCTCCCTGTCTGTGCTTAGGCTGTTTCTTCAGCCTGGAGTACCCCTCTGTCTTTTCCATCTATTGAAATTTTATGCACTGTTCAAAATTTGACCTACATGTCAGCGTCTTACCTCAGTGCCCCAGTCAGAGTTAACGTCTCCTTCCTCTGTGCTCCCAGCACTTTACTTTAAAGGCTGTTTCTCATTTTTCATTCTACATTGATTTTTACTCAGTTATATTTGTGTCTTTTCCCGTGAGCTCTTTGAACACAATAGCCTTATCTTGGACATCTTTGTAAACCTAGGAGCACATAGCATAGCACTTCACATGCACTCCATATGAAAGAATGAACAAATGAATCCACCATTTATACAGTAAAGAAGTGGTCTTCCCATATCGTGCCCAGGCTCTTCCCTTCAGAGCCCTCGTCGTCTTCCCAGGAGGCTGACTGCCTTTTCTTGGGGAGCACTTCCTCACTTCCCAGCAACCTACATTCTCATTCCAAATCCTCCACTTTGTCAGAAGCTCAAAAAGACATTCAGGGGAAGGGGCTGAACTTTGCTCTTTGGCCTTTGAACTATCCTGATTTGTCTTGGAATAGAGCAGAAAAGCAGAGATTTTTCTGTGTTTTACAGCAATCACTAATATACAGCTTACAAACCATCTTCATAAGCATTATCGCTCACGATCTTCACAACTCTGTGAAGTAGGTATCATTATCATCCCATTTTATGGATGAACACACTGAACCTTAGAGAGGTTAAAGGTTAAGTGCCTGACGTAGGGTCACACGGAGGATCAGAGACTGGTCTTACTAGTCTGAATCCAAAGCTTTTTCCATTGCACTCAGCTCCCTCTGTTGAAATGTCTCTAAAACAGAGCAGTTTTAAAGGCAGGGTTTGTCTTTTTCTTCTTTGTATCCCAGTGCCTTGTGCTGTGAACCTTCACTCTGTAGCCTCAGCGCCTGGTGCAGGGCCTGACATTCAGTAGGCCTCAGAGAAGGTTTGTTGAGTGAATGAACATGTGAATGTTGAGATAGAGACAGAATGGACTGGGCAGACTTAACATGAGTGAGTAGGTAATTAAGCATTAGTGTTTATCTTCCTCTCCTGCTTTCCTCCCTCCCTCACTCCTTCCCTTCCCTTCCCCTTCCTTCCTTCCTTCCTTCCTTCCTTCCTTCCTTCCTTCCAGCAATTGACATCATTCATTCATTCACAGACATTTAGTCATTTCTAGCATCAGATCATTGATGCTCCAATCTGTGGTGTGTTTTAGTGCCTGGCTGAAGGACACCGTTGACCCAATGCTGGTGACCCTTGACCATCGCATTGCTGCCCTCACGGGCCTTGATGTCCAGCCTCCCTACGCAGAGTATCTCCAGGTGGTGAACTATGGAATCGGGGGGCACTATGAGCCTCACTTTGACCATGCTACGGTAACTATGGGGTCAATGACCAATCTCCTGGGTGGGGAACCAGAGTGTTATTTATTTCTCTGAGGCAGAGCTCTTACAGGGGTCTCAGGGAATAAGTGAAATCTTAGAACAAAAGTTCTTGTTCCAGAAAGATCTGAAAGCCTTGGTTTCAAGCTGATTGCTGCTGACTCATTTTCTTATGTGCCACCGTCCTCCTCTCCAAAATTTGCTAGTGGGGAGAAGAATGTGGCCTATCATGGAGTCTTCTGTTCTGCTTCACTCAGGGACTTCCCAGTGAAGATTGTCCTTCCTCCAGTCACTCCTTTCCTCATGATCTCAACTGCCCGTCTTTGCTGACAGATACTCAACAACTAATTTTTGAGGATTAAAAGATCCCCCCGAAATTGTTGTATAGATTCAACCTAAACTATATTAAAATCACAAGAGGCTTATTTTTATTGAAATTAACAAGCGGATCCTAAAATGTATATGGAAATGCAAAAGACCTAGAATAGCCACAACAATTTGAAAAAGAACAAAGCTAGAGGACATACACTCCCTGATTTCAAAACATAATATAGAGTTACAGTAATCAAGGCACTGTGTTATTGGTGTAAGGATAGACACATAGGTCAATAGAACAGAACAAAGAGTCCAGAAATAAACCCACATGTTTATGGTCAATTGATTTTTGACAAAAGTGCCAAGGAAATTCAATGAGGAAAAGACATCTTTTCAACAAATGGTACTGGAACAATTGAATATCTATTTGTGAAATAATAGTAATAATAACAACAACTTTAGACCCTTGCCTCACACCATGTACAAAAATTATCTCAAAAAAATCATAGACCTAAACGTATAATTCAAAACTATAAAAGTGTTGGAAAAAAACATAGAGAAAATCTTTGTGACCATGGGTTAGGCAAAGATTTCTTAGATAGGATACCAAAGCATGATCCGTAAAAGAAAAATAAAAGTGATAAATTGGACCTCATTGAAATTAAAATCATTTGATTTTCAAAACACCATTAGAAAATGAAAAGATAAGCCACCAACTAGGGGAAAATATTTGCAAATCATATATCTGATAAAGGACACGTTTCCAAAAATATAAAGAACCCTTATAACTCAATAATGAGACAACTCAGTTTTTTTTAATGGGCTTCTTTGAATTAATACTTTGAATAGGTTGGTAATCAAATAGATTATTTGAATGGGCACTTCACCAAAGAAGATAAATGAATGGCTAATAAGCACATGAAAAAATGCTCAACATCATGAGGGAAATGAAAATCAAAACCACATAAGATAGCCCACTGCACTCCTATTAGAGTGGCTGAAATAAAAAGGATCATTTCAAGTGTTGATGAGGATGTGGAAGAAGGGAAACTCTCATGCAGCGCTGGTGGGAAGGTAAAATGGTACAGCCACTTTGGAAAATAGTTTGGCAGTTTCTTAAAAAGTTAAACATACACCTACATGTGGTCTAGCCGTTTTACTCCTAGGCATTTTATCCAAGAGAAATGGAAATGTTTGTCCATACAAAGACTTGTACAAGAACGTTTATAGTTAAAGTTTATATTCTTGGTAATAGCCAAGAATAAGAAACAACCCAAATGTTTATCAACAGGTGAATGGATAAACAAAAATTTTTTTTTTTTTGCTGGGAAAGATTCTCTCTGAGCTAACACCTGTTGCCAATCTTCCTCTTTTTTTTTTTCCTCCCCAAAGCCCCAGTACATAGTTGTATATTCTAGTTGTAAGTCCTTCTAGTTCTTCTATGTGAGCTGCCGCCACAGCATGGCTACTGACAGACAAGTGGTGTGGTTTCACACCTGGGAACTGAACCTGGGCTGCTGAAGCAGAGTATGTCGAACTTTAACCACTAGGCCATCAGGGCTGGCTCTAAACAAATTTTTTTATATTCACACAATGGAATATACTCAGCAATAAAAAGGAATGATACGTCCAATAACATAGATGATCCTTAAAAACACTGTGCTAAGTGAAAGAAGCCAAACACAAAAGACTATTTATTTTATGATTCTATTTATATGAAATTTCTAGAAAAGGCAAAACTATAGAGACAGAAAGCACATCAGTGGTTGGCCAGTCTTGAGGGTGGGAGTAGGAATTGACTGCAAACTGACATGAGAGAACTTTTTCAGCTGATGCAAGTGTTTTAAAATTCGATTGTGGGAATGGTTGCACAACTGTTAAAATTTACTAAAACTCATTGAAAAGTACTCTTACAATGGGTGAATTTTATGGTATGTAAGTTATATCTCAATTAAACTGTTCTATGACAAAAGAATGTGTCTCTTCAGCAAATAATTGGGGACTCCAGTCTTATGACTTGGTGTTCCTACAGAATAATTATCTGTAATAGTTTATATATTAATTTCTTTATTTCATTGAGAACCTGAAGGTACAATTAACCCCTCATATAGTACTTTCACTACTGACAAGCAATTCTGTTTGATTAGCTTACAATTCACTTATATGAGTATCTAATAAACTAGTAAAAGAAAAAAAGTATATTGAGTACCTGCCAACAAAGATGGGCACATACTCTACCAGGTATAGCTCAAGGCTGTATCCTGTCTGTGACACCCCCATTTTTCTCCTCCCTGTATTATGGTGGAATCCTGGCTGTTACTCTGGTGCCGTCTGCGTAAAATAATGATGTCTTCTATTTTTGTCTCAGTCACCAACCAGCCCACTGTACAGAATGAAGTCTGGGAACCGAGTTGCAACATTTATGATCTATGTGAGTCTTGCTTTGGAGGGACTAGGGCTTGTTACTTAGTGACTATTTATATTGCTTTTATTTTATGGTTTTCAAAGCAATATCAGATATTGATTTTATCTGACACAGCACAAAAATCTCCAGGACTTTTGTGAATTTCAGATAGCATTTTTGTTAGGCATTATAGGAGATATAAGGAAATATAAGTCAGAGTTCCTGCCCTCAAAGAGCTTACAGTGTGTAGACCTAAATATAACCTTGTTGCAGGTAGTGAGTATGTTGGGAAGTGGGGTTACACTGGAGGCCGAGAGATCCTGGAACCTGACCAACACAGGAAGAGGACGTGAGAGTCTCTCTCTTTGAGGTCCATAGACTAGTTGGTGTTGAAAAGCATGGACCTATAGATGAGGTTGTGGAGCTGTGAGGAGAAAGAGAGAAGAGAAACGAGGCAGCTAAGATTGCAAGAGGGAAGAACAGAGATGCCTACAGAGAAAGTCAGTAAGTGTTGCTCTCTCATATGTAGTGAAAATTCTCTTCCTTATCTCCCCATAAAATCTTCAGCAAAATCTTCCTTACAGCCCCTTAAAAAATAAATTGGCCTCTTTTCCTAATTTCTGACCTGATCCTACAGGATTTGGACCCGGTCTTTATTATCTCACCTAGCCCCTTACCTTCAGATCATGTGGATTTACCTCCTTCTCTATGGACAAGTCATAATTTCAGTCATCTGTCACTTAAATTATGAGAGGAGTATTACTGTCAACTGAAGGGATAAACACGCTAAGTAGAAGGTCTCTACATAATACCCAAAGATGAAGTCCTGGTTTCAGACTCTTTAGACTAACAGGCACTCCGCCCTAGCATTCCCTCTTTTCTTGGTGCAATAGCTGGTCTCCACAGTGCAGCCACGAAAGGGCAATCAGAGGCCGGCACTCCATAGTCTTTAGTGCTGGCAATTCTCATGTATTTCTTCATATGGCTCTGTTTTATACATCCTGCAGAACTGGAAGGCTGCCACTTCCAATGGCGTCTAGCCTCTAGTGGTCATTCTGAGTGTTCTGACAGGCACAGAGGGATAGCTGACGTCAGCTCTCAAGGCAGGGAGCATGTCTTGGATTGACAGCTGGTTGCATCTCTGGCTGATGACTCAAGCTGGCATGGGATGTCACAGGCAGTGAGGAACATTGATATCAACCAAAGAATAGGACATCTAGGGGCCAGTATCTCTCTGTTCTTTGCCTCCCTAATATCTCCTACAGCTGGTTCCCTGGTTACAGAGGCCCAGTTACTATTTTAAGGGTAGTGTGGATGCAAGAGCCCAGCAATTTTAAATGGCAAATGCACGTGTGTGTATGCACGTGCTCACACACACGTGCATATGCATTTGGGTTTTACGCATTTGAGACACAGTGGAAGGGAATGTGCTTTGGGTTTGGAGTCAGTTGGCCTAATTCTGGTTTGGCCACTTCATATGTGTCCTCAGCACAAATCACATCAATTCTTTGACCTTTTTTTCTTGCCCTGCACCTCCTCACAGGGTTGTCATGAGGATATGATGAGATAATGTAAAGGGATTTCACTCTGTAAAGTTTGTTTCTATCGTTGTATCCCACAAAGCGAGTATAGGACCCCAAAAAGGGGCGTCAGCTTTGTGGCACCTAGGAAGTGCTAGGTTATGCCCAATTATTTCATCTTCAGGTTGGGGTAAAGACCATCATAAACATTTCTAATTTTATTTATTTATTTATTTTTTTCCCCCAAAGCCCCAGTAGATAGTTGTATGTCATGGTTGCACATCCTCCTAGTTGCTGTATGTGGGACACGGCCTCAGCATGGCCGGAGAAGCGGTGCGTCAGTGCGCACCCGGGATCCGAACCCGGGCCGCCAGCAGCAGAGCGCACGCACTTAACTGCTAAGCCACAGGGCCGGCCCCATCATAAACATTTCTAAAGACAAATAGTAAAGTGTGTGAAGAACATAAGAGTAATACTGTAGGGAGAAAATAATCCTTAAGATATGCAGAGGATTGAGTTATAATGAAGTTAGTGATTTTCTGCTCAGACTGGATATAAGATCACTCCCAGTACAAAACAGTGGAAGGTTTACAGAGCGAAGATTTCCCTCCCCTCCCCACAGATCTCATAATCCTGTTCATTAGTTTCATAGCATGCAGATCATATTCTCTTTTTAATTTGTTGGATAAGTCTTTCCTTCCCACTATACTGTGAAACCACAAGTAAAGGAATGCAGCAAAGTCCAGGTTCCCCCTGTTGCATCTTGCTTACACCCACAGTGGCTGACAATGGGGGTTAGAACAGAATCATCCAGTTTGTTAGTTACTTAAACACAAGGAGCAAATTGTTGCTCTCCTCACCCTTCCCAAAGGGCTATGGGGGAGCCAAGAAATTCTAAAAATCACTACTGCCATTTCCAGGTTCTGAATCCCCCAGTCAGTTCAGGTTCCTCCAACAAATGCCAACATCCTACCTCCTATAGCCCTTGCTGTGTAACCCAAGTGAATATGGTGGGATCTGTGAATGTTCTGGTAGGCAAAGCAGTTAGCCAGGGTGAGGTAAGACTGTCACTCTCATGTTGTGGTGCTGGTGAGAAAATAATTCAGCAGGATGTATCCAAAGTGTTCAACATGTGCATACACTTTTCACCCAATAATACCAGTGTTCAGACTCTTTCTATGAACACAATCTAAAATGAAAAAATAATTTTATTAATTAAGATGTTCAATGCAGTGTTGTTTATAATAGTAAACATTTGGAAATAACCTGAATGTTCAAGAGTACATCATAAAGGCTATGAGCAGGGACTTTGTAGTTAGCACTGGCTCCATTCAAATCCTGGCTCAATCACCGAAGAGTTATGTGACCTTTTGTAAAGTACTTAATCTCTCTGAGACTCAATTTCTTCATCTGTAAGATGTGAATAATGACAATAACAATCCTAACTTATAGGATTGTTGTGAGGAATAAGTGGGATAATATATTTGTAAGAACATATAGTCAGTGCTTAATAAATGTCAATTATTAGTATGCAAACTATAATAGTGCTTTTTTTCCTGGATGGTAAGATGATGAGTAATATTATTTTTAAGTATTTTCCTGTATTTTTCAAAATTTTCTTGTATTTTTTGACAATCAGAAAAAAATCTTCATATTAAGAAAACACATCCATAGTTCTAGAATATACCAGTGGTGAAACTCTTAGCTGAGGTTACCTAGAGAGGGACTGAGTGATCTGGGAAACACACTAAAGATGCAATCAGCATCCTATGATGCCCAGCTTTCAAACTAATCGTTGTAGTCTAAACAGTATTCTGCAAGCCACAGGTCATGATCTATTAGTGGGCTGTGAAATAAATTTAGTGGATCTGGTCTGCATTTAAGAAATCTGAACTAGAATAGAATAAAATAAAATGGCAAATAACAGAGGGTCTCTCATGTAGTAAGAATGTTTTATGAAACTTTTACTTCAGGGGTGTGTGTGTATGTGTGTGCCCTGGGTCGTGATATAAACTATATTTCTTCCTGAGGGTCTCAAAGTTTGAATTGACTTATTGTAGCCCTCAATAAGGATGTTAGCTGGAAGGATAAAGAAAGGGGGAATTCCTAAATGTTATCCTGTAGTGGCCCTATAGGCAAACACCCATGCCATTGAGTAGGCTCCCTTAATTCCTAAATTGGGTGATTGTCCCTCAATAAGTATTTCTCCCAGAGTTGAAATAGGGGAACAAAGGAGGGAATCTATGCAGAAATGACATAAGATGTTAAGTAGGGCAGAGTAGGGCAGTTGGAGGCTATTTCAACTCGGGCTCTTCCTCTGGCATTGTAGCTGAGCTCCGTGGAAGCAGGAGGAGCCACAGCCTTCATCTACGCGAACTTTAGCGTGCCTGTGGTCAAGGTGAGTCGGGGTCTGGTCCCAACAGATGGTGGCTGTAAGAGTGAAGCACTAACACCCTAGCTTTCCTGCTGTCTCTGATTGCAAGCTTATTCCTGGGAGGGGGAACAAAAGAGATCTTCCCTGATTCCCAGAATCAAAGATAATTCTCAGTCTTCTTGATGACCACAATACCTGTGCCTCTATTTTTTATTGTATTTACACTTATATAACAAGTAGATAATTACGTCTGCCTCCCCTATTACAATAGAACTGCTCAAAGGTAAGAACTCTATTTTATTCACCTTTAGATCCTCTACAGCAACTGATCTCTTCAGTCATTCATTCAGTAAACATCGAGGGCTGGAGACACTGAGGGTACTGAGGAAAACTCAGTCCTTGTCCCCCAGGAGCTCGCAGAGAAGGTCACAGGCAGTAACAACGTATTGCAATAAGAGCTATGAAATCAAGTGAGACACAGAGGAGGGTCATGTGGGAAGAGGTTTGTTGAAGGAATGAATATTTCCCCCAGATTTCAGATCAATCAGAATTAGGTAACGGTGACAGCCCTTACCTAACTCAGGAATTCATGCCTTTAAAGCACTTAGCACAGTGCCTGGCGCATCCTAAGCTTGTCAATAAGTAAATGCTGGGTGTCTATGAAAACTCAGGGAGTTGACGTCTCTCCTAGGCTTGGGAATGCATAGGCTGTCACTGCATCCTGGAAAGCTCTTTATTACCTTGGGCTTTGTCTACATCTAATGGCCAAGGTTAAAGTAACTCTATAGGAAGTGTGTAGGAAAAACAGCTGTTTAGGGGGAAAAAAAGAACATATAGGATTTGGAGTCAAGACACCTAGGTTTGAGTCGTGACTTTGCTCTGTCTTAGTTGCATTATTTAAAGCCCGTAAGCTCCAACTGCCTTGTTGGTAAAGTGGGGATAATGATAATGCTTGCTTCCTGGGGGTGTCATAAGGAAGGGTAAGCGTCTGAATTAAGTCAGTTCTTAGTTGTATGAAGGATGTTTTGTTCTACCTTGTGGTTTTTGTTGAGTGCCTCTCCTCAGTGATCCAATGACACCCTGTGCTCACCTTTCTCCTAGCTCTTGTCACACTGTCTTGACCTAGTCTGTTTTGTTTTGTTTTGTTTTGTTTTGTGAGGAAGATCAGCCCTGAGCTAACATCCATGCCAATCCTCCTCGTTTTGCTGAGGAAGACCGGCCCTGAGCTAACATCTATTGCCAATCCTCCTCCTTTTTTTCCCCTTTTTCTCCCCAAAGCCCCAGTAGATAGTTGCATGTCATAGTTGCACATCCTTCTAGTTGCTGTATGTGGGACGTGGCCTCAGCACGGCTGGAAAGCAGTGCCTCGGTGCGCGCCCAGGATCCGAACCCAGGCCGCCAGTAGCGGAGTGAGCGCACTTAACTGCTAAGCCACAGGGCGGGCCCCTGGTCTGTTTTTGTATCTGTCTCTCCCACAAGACTGTGAGCTCCCTGAAAGCAGAATTGGACACAATTTGTCTCTGCATCCTCAGGGCCTGGAGCAGAGTAGGCCCTCAATAAATGACGTACGCGTGAATGAATGAGTAAATGGCAGCTTAGGCCATTTGGTGCCATTTTATGCATGCCTTGCCCCCAGTCTGCATGGACAGTTTTCCTGTTTAATGACATGCATGCATTTGTTCTCAGTCATGTGCTTCCAAAGGACTAAGATTCTGGGTTGACCCTCCCTGGGGCGGGGCCCTCTTGTTTTCAGAATGCAGCACTGTTTTGGTGGAACCTGCATAGGAGTGGTGAAGGGGATGGCGACACACTTCATGCTGGCTGTCCTGTCCTGGTGGGAGATAAGTGGGGTAAGATCTGCCTTTCTGGACATGAGAATGGGGTGAAGGGTTTGGAGTAAAGTGAAATGGGGGTGGATGGAAAGTAGCATAGGCTTTTCATTCTAAAAGCTTCATTACAGTGCCACATTATATTGAGATGATCAGATTCTGGGTTAGTTGCCCCCAGAATTGGGAGCCCCAAAAGGGGAGGGATCCTGTCACAGAGCAGGTATCAGAAAAAGTTTATTGACCTGACCAGATACGCCTTGATCCCTGAACACAGCTGAGGAGGAATATGGTGCTGAGTTGCAGCCCCCAATCCAAGGAGAGAACCATCAAGCCATTAACTCCACCATTTCATGCCTCCCCATGAGGAGATGGTCAGACGAGGAAGAGAAAAATAAGCAGTGGACGTGTTTATGTCATATATGTGTCCAAGAGCACTTAGTCCCGAAGACAGAAAAAGAAGGAGAAGAGGGACTTTATGCTGAGATGGACATTGCCAGGAGAAGCTGCGCCTTTCCCCTCGTTACTCTGGAATGGCACTGTGGGGGAGGTGGGCTTTTAGGAACCACATGAATGAAGGATGAGTGACGTTAGTACCCACAAGTTTGAAAATTAGTCTGTAGTAGACAGGACCTGTCAGGGACTTTTTCCAGGGGACAGTTTGCTATTTATCTCTGCTGGAGGCAACATCTTGTGGTCCATAGCAGAGCTGGGACGAGGGTGAGGCAAGTGAGCTGCCCAGGGTGCAGAATTTAAGGAGGCCCTCACACGACCCTGTGAGTGAGCACTGCTACTGTTCGCTCTGCTGAGCCTGCTCTCTTCTTCCTCCATTCTCTCCCAGTGGCCAACAAGTGGATACATGAGTATGGACAGGAATTTCGCAGACCCTGCAGCTCAAGCCCTGAAGACTAAAGTGTTGGCAGAGAGAAGTTGGTGGAGTCTGTGGCTTTCCAGAGAAGCCAGAAGCCAAAAGCTAGGGTGAGAGAGGAAAAAGGAGAGAGACCTTCTGGAAGAGGCCCTTGGCATTGCCTGTTACTTGCAAATGGGAGACAAGGAAGTGGTCTTTACCAAGGGACACCTGAGAACTTACATTGTTTCTCCTCAAACCATGAGAGTTACAGCAGAATGAACAATACAAAGGAGGGGCAAGAAGGCTGGAGAGAGAAGTTTCTGGAGCTCAGACACTCTCTGTTGGGAACAGGACATATCAAAAGTCTCTGGGGTTTGGTCAGTAGGGCTTTTGCCACTTTGAACCTTGACCTCGGGGGTGCAGAAGTGGCAATGAGGACGCCTGCGGGAGGGGGCTAGCCTGACTGCCGTGGCTTTTGCCCTTCTACTCACTGACTTCTGCTGAAGACTGAGCAGGGAGTGGCTCTAATCAGCAGTGTACCTCATATCATGATTGTTTTTTAAGCAGAAAGCAACTTCTTTTTTTTTTTGTATGATGATTTTTTAATACAGTCATTAAAAATGTTTACAAATCATTTTTCACAACTGAGACTATTTTTACATTATAACATTGAGTGAATAAAAGCAGAGTATAAGATTTTATGTTATAATCTCAACTGCGCTTACCCCCTACCACTCCCCTCTGTCTACATTCCAGGCACATGACGTTCTTTCTGTTCCTCAAAACCACCATGCTCATCACGATCAACATTGTTCCCACTTTTCAGGCCTTCCCATTTGCTGCTCCCTCAGATCCTGCCACGGCGGAGCTCTTCTCATCATTCCACTCTTGGCTCAGTGTCAACTTGCAAGAGGCCTTCTCTGACCACCCGACCTTCCAGCTACTTTCTTTCACATTTACCAATTTTATTTTCTTCATAACACTTTTCTTGAATTGAAATTACTTTATTCATTTGTTTAATTGTGGTCAGGTGCCTTCCCTGCAGGGTGAGTGCTTTAAGACCCCACTCTACTCTGTAAATGCCTCTGTTATAGCCCCTGTCTCACTGAATTTCAATATGTGTTTATTTGCCTGGCTGCTCGCACTAGACTCTGCACTCCTTATTCCTCTTGGTATCCCCAGAAAGAGGTCTGGTTTAAATAAGTAGGCATTCAGCAGATATTTTTGGATAAATGAGTAAGAAGGCATCCTTTGAGCTGTGCTTTGGAGGACAGGTAGAATTTTTACAGGCAGAGTCTAATGAGGAGGAGCATTTCCCAGCAGAAGGACTAGCATGAGCTAAGGCTGTATTGATGAGTGACTGTTATATTTGAGCACTTGTGCAAAGAGAACATTCCAGGCGATTTGGCTCAGGTCTCTCAATTTGGGACCGTGGATCTTGCTCACAAAGAAGCCTGTTAAAGGACTGGGTGGTTAGACACTGTGCTGCCTCTGCCCACTCCTGCCTCAGGATTTCTGCTCCCCAGAGCTCTGTGGCCCCCAAGGAAAGGGCCCTGATGTGCTGATATCCAGCTTCCTCCAGAGCCTTGATAAGCACCTGGTCACACCCCAGTATTTCTGCTGAGTGCACCAGGATTCCAGAAATCCTCTTACTAAATTACTGTCATGTAGGGGAAGAAAAGTAATTTTCCCTCTACACTTCTGAGTTCTTAGCTGAAAGCTCTGTAACAAAAGATTAGCAAGAAAAAAACAAACAGACATTTATCAACATATGTACCTCATGTATACATGGGAGACCTTCAGGGGAAAACAAGTAACTCCCTGAGGAGGCTTAGAATTCAGGTTTAAAAAACATCTTAACAGGGAAAAGGGAGGCCTCTTAGGGAGATTTTTAGGGGAGATGAATGGGCCTTTAGAAGAACAGATGGGCGGTATGATGGTTTGTGAGAAAGTTTGGGTGTGGTGTCCACTTCTAGTGATAAGAGTGCGTCTTCCATGGTTGGTGAAACTCCTGGTGGGGGAGGATTATGACAATTGACGTCCTTTTGGAGGATCTGTCTTCAGGCAGATAAGGGGAGTTCAGAGAAAGCCTCTCCCTACATTTGCTGTTTTTCAAGTGCCCACAGCTCAAAATAACCAATATGCAAGAGCGGCATATTCGGGGGCGGCATGTTCTGCTAGCCCTCAGTCTCATACTGACAGCCTGCCTCCTCCAGCTCCAGAGGAACGGGCCTGAGACAGAAAGCTACTGTCTGTGAGCGACACTGCTCCCCTTTCTTCACAGCTGCGGGGATCAGGACTGGCCTCGGAATTGCAGGGTTGGTCTGAGCTAACAGCAGCAATGGTGAACTCGGTGAGTTTACCGTGTGAGGGGCGCGGTTCTAAGGGCTTACGTGCATCAATGATTTAATGCTCATCCCAGCCCTGTGAGTTACTCTCCCCATTGACAGAGAAGGAGGCAGAGTTAGAGAGTTGGGTAACTTGCCATGGTCCCACAGTCAGGCTCCAAACATTGTGCTATTATCCACTGGTCTTATAATGTCTGAGATAGAAGTGACAGTTATCAAACCCAGAACTAAGACCCAAGAACTGTCTGGCTGCAAATTAAGCAACAGCTGCTTACTGAGCATTCCCCAGGGGCAGGCCTGGGCCCAGGCGTGCTGTAGGGATGCTGAGAGGTGTAGGATGCAGTCTCTAGGGGCTGAGGGCCAGTAGGGGGATGAGACACGTTCACCCAGAGTTCAATGTTAGTTGAGCACAATGTGAAAATGTTGGATGCAATAAGAGATGAATTATTGAAAGCTGCAGTCAAGAGCTGAAGGGGTCATTGTGGCTTGGGGTAGTTGGGATAGCCTCATTTGTTTATTCAAATTACATTGCCAAGGTACTAACTCACAGCCAGGCCCTTGGGGGCACCAGGAATGGAGAGGAGAATTAGATGCTGACCTTGCCCAGACCCTCAAATCATCACAAGACAGTGTAGCCCCAGGTGGATACAGGAACTGAGCACTGAGAGGCCCCCCAGAGGCACCACAGGAAGGAGAGACTGACTAAGTCTTGAAGATGGGGAGGGTCGAGAGGGTTGGAAGGAGAGGCAGGTCCATGCAAATGGGTAATGCCTGTCCCTAGACCTACAAAGAGTCCCACCTTACTTTGGCCAGTATGTTAGTTATCAAAACACTTTAGCACTCCTTCTCTTGAACCTCACCTGCCCAGGAGGAAAGGGAGTAGGCATTGTGGAAAGTGAGGTGGCTTGCCTGGGGTGACACAGTGAGCTTGGCCTGAGGCCTGGTCTTCTGTCTCCCTCACCAGTGCTCTTTCCACTCAGTGGTTTTCAAAGCTTGTCCCTCCGTTGCACCACACTGCAGAGTGGAAAGGCCTTATTCTTCTACATTTGCGCCAGTCTCCATGACCTCAGAAACTCTGACCAGTCATGTTAGAAAGTGGTGTGGCTTTGGGGCCCAATTGCACTTTGTGGTTAGGTAGCTAATTCTAAATAGGACTGACTGGGGCTTTGGGCACTGCTTGTTTATAATTTTGTTTCTTTCTTTCTTGTACTGTTCTTCAACCTTTTTTCTAACAGCTGTGTCCAGCCTGGGGTCCTGGCATTGCACTGTATGTCACTTACAAGCCTCACTCCAGGTAATGTTCTTTACATTAAGGCCTATTATCATTATCATTATCATTATCATTATCATTAGTAACCGCATTTTTACCATTTACTATAGGCCAGGCACTCTGCTAAGAACTTGATATTGAACCTCTTAATCTCAAGTTCATGTGCCCAGTACACAGTAAGCCAAACACTGAGACATCAGTGCGTGGAGATGGAGAGAGGTTTATTTCAATTGGCCAAAATGAGAAAGTGGGAGCATGGTTTCACTCAGATCTGCCTTAACAAGAACAGAAAGCAAAGGGGTTTTATAGAGCTAAGGGGCTTGGCAGGAGGAGCTTGGAGAAACAAAGGGGTTACTCCTGATAAGCCCCTGGGCAATCTGACTTCTGGGTGTCAATGGCTGCTGGGGGCTGGCCATTCGGGTGATTGCAACCTCCCGGAAGGCATTCTCCTTCTTCTGCAAAACAAGTTCCCAAATCCTCACAACCCCTGAGTCACCCCTCAAGTTAAACAAGAAAACAGCAAATTAAACAAGGTCAAAAGGCAATCATGTTTTTAATGAATATCTACAGTAACCTTCAGGTACCCGGCTTCAAACTTAGTTGACTTGTCTCCTTCAGTCCTCACAGTGAGAGGGGCACTATTAGCCTCATTTTATAAATGGGGGAAACTGAGGCAGAGAACATGTAACTTGCCTGAGGTTACATAGCCATAAAGTGGCAGAGACAGGATTCAAACCCAGGTCTGTCTGTCTCCAAAGATCTTAACTAGCCCTCTGTTGTCTGCTTGCATGTTATTTTGCTGTGGTTGCTTTGCTCCCATTGACAATAACATCTTTTGGAGCCAACAATTTTTGAGAACAGTCTTCAACTTTTTCCCAGGTATTGCAAAGGTCTATTCCTTGTGCTTCTAACACCTAATGGCTAAGAACCCTCTCAGATGTAGGTATTTGTTGAATATATGAATGAATCACCTCAATTCCACAGATGTACAATGAACAGCTATCGTGTGACCAGGCCATGCTAGGTGCTCCATGAGAATCCAAGAAAATGAGGAGGCCTGCTCACTGCCCGTCTTAAGGCAAAATTAGAATACGCCCAGATATAAGAATAGAGAATTGGATATAATCAAGTGGAAAGCTGTATGGTGCTCACCCTAAGGATCCTGGGAGCTGGGAGAAGGGGGAGAGCCCTACAGCTAGAGTAGGCTGAGAGGGCTTCCGTGTTGGGGCCCCAGGAGCACAATGGAAAGATTGTGTGCCTGTGGAGGGCAGGGAGCAGCTGCCACCTCACTTGTCCCCCTTTCACACACAAAGGGGCAGGGAGAGCTGTCTGGGAGGAGAAAGTGAGAGGGTGTTGATTCTGGGGGCCCTGTCCAGCAATGCCAAGGGCAGCCAGCACAAACTGCCCTTTCTTGGAACCAGTCAAAGAGTCCCCTGTTTGGGGGCCTTGGCTGCTCAAGCTGGGAGAAGCCAAAGGAGAGGAGTGGGGTGGGGAGAGGGAGTATCAGCCTGCAGACTGCCGTACCCTCAGCAAAGCTGAAATCAGCTGAGCGCCAGGGCACAGAGACAAACATTTGTGCCTTCTCTGTGCCAGCTATTTTATCTCCCTTATCTTATCACAACAATTATCCCTTTTGGCAAAGGAAGAAAAGAAGGCTCAAAGAAAAGACTTCCCTAAGTTTACACAGCTAGAAGCAGAGCAGGCATCTGAAGCTAGGAGGTCTCCCCACCAGCTGCTTCCACTCTCTCTTTCTCTCTGAACTTTCCTCTCTTCCCCACCTTGTGATCCCCACAATCTTCTCCCCCTTGTGCAGGAGAGCCTGCCTCTTTCCCTTCTTTCTCTCTGCCCCATCCCTCTTTTATTACCTTTCTTGGTCACATGACCCTTCACATCAAGTGCTTGATAGGCCTGTTCCACCTGAAGTCTGAGTGACAGAGGGTCCCTCTGTCCCAGCCAGGGGCAGGTTTGCATTTGAAATGATAGCCCCTGGTGAAATCAAAGATCATCTCAAAGAAATGAGGTGCTGCTGTGACAGTCTTTTTGGCTAAGGGTTTAAGGGCATGTCTCAGATGAATCCCCATAGATAAGCACTGTCTCTATCTTCTTTCAAGTTCTCCACATTTTCAGATGGTGCATAGCTAAAATAATGACCATTATGCCTCCTGTTACTCTGCTTATCACTTTATGGGTCCCGAGGGCAGTGGTTATTTTCCCGGGCTCAGAAAGGTGAAGTGACAGCGTGTCAATGTCAAGACCACAAGGCAGATTTCCAAAGCTCCACGGGTGGTTCTTGGAATGGGAGCACAGTGAGCAAATGATGGCACCAACCCTTGGTGGGGTTTTCATGGGCACAGGTTTCACGTGTGGTCTGTCACTCTTTCATTCAACTAAGCATTACTCATGTCACCTCTGTGCCAGGCCCTTTGCTGGGGCTCGAGATGCTGGGATGACTCTGACTGAGTCTGTGTCCTTGAAGAGCTCCCAGAGAAGAAAACCCATGACAATATTAGTGGAAAGGGGAGAGGCAACATGTTTCAGAAGCTTGGAAGGGGCATCACTACAGCTCTGGTGTGATGGACTCATGTAACATTTGATTTGGTTCTTGAGGGATAAGGAAGTTCATGTGTGAGTGTGTGTTATGGAAATGTGGGACCTTATCTCCCTAACTCACAGGTGTCTGAGTGCTTAGACTAACATTTCTCAAACCCAAAAAATCCATACCCTTTTCTTTTGATAAACTTAAAAATTTCTTTAGTCTTGGAAATTCAGATATATCACCAAGGAGAGAAGACTTTGTCTAACTTTATGTTCTGTAATCTGTTTCAGAAAACAGACTTTTTTCCTTTTACCAAATCAAAAATTATACTAGGGGCCGGCCCGGTGGCGCAAGCGGTTAGGTGCGCGCGCTCCGCTGCGGCGGCCTGGGGTTCGCTGGTTCGGATCCCGGGCGCGTACCAACGCACTGCTTGGTAAGCCATGCTGTGGCGGCGTCCCATATAAAGTGGAGGAAGATGGGCACCGATGTTAGCCCAGGGCCGTCTTCCTCAGCAAAAAAAAAAAAAAAAAAAAAAAAAAAAGAGGAGGATTGGCGGATGTTAGCTCAGGGCTGATCTCCTCACAAAAAAAAAAAAAAAAAAAAAATTATACTAAATATTCTTTTAAAAATTACAGTGGTCCCCTGGGGGGCACCGCCACCCTAGAAACTCCCACAGTGCTCTCCAGGTTCTAGGGCTCTGGAATCTTTATTTTTGACTCTCTTGCAATAAAAAAGGAAGTAGGAATTGTCAGCGGGCTCACCCTGGAGGAGCAAGGGTATCTATCCTGCTGCCTCTGCTCGGTCAATCCTTTCTATTAGAGCCACTGAGCCTTGTGAGTCCTCTGGTGCTGGGGCTAGAGAGAGCCTTCCTCCCTTGCAGCTCCCCGAGTCTCTCTGGCTCTTATGCTTACGGGTGTGGGAACAGGCAGGGCCAGCCAGCCAGCATCAGCTCATATGCCTGACTGCAAAGCCCTCTATGGGGGCTCTGCCCAGGGTGCCCCCACTCACTTTCTCCCTCCATATCTGGCTGTCTTGGAACGCAAAAATTAGAGAAACACAATGAGGTACCACTTCACAGTTACTAGGATGGCTATAATTTAAAAAAAAGGAAAATAACAATTGTTGGAGAAGATGTGGAGAAATTGGAAACCTCGTGCATTGCTGATGGGAATGTAAAATGGTGCAGACTCCATGGAAAACAGTTTGATGGCTCCTCAAGAAGTTAAACACAGAACCACCATATGACCCAGTAATTCTTCTCCTAGATGCATATCTAAAAGAATTGAAAGCAGAGACTCGAACAGATATTTGCACACCACTGTTCATAGCAGCATTATTCACAATAACTAAAAGGTGGAAACAACCCAAATACATATCAACAGATGAACAGATAGACAAAATGTGGTATACATATAGATTGGAATACTATTTAGCCACAAAGATGTGTGAAATTTTGGTATATCCTACAATATGGATGGACCTTGAAAACATTATGCTAAGTGAAATAGGCCAGACACAGAGAGACAAATACTGTATAATTCCACTTCTATGAGCTACCTGGAATAAGCAAATTCATAGAGACAGAAAGCGGAATGGAGGGTCCCAGGGACTGATGAGAGGGAGAAAGGGGGAGTTACTGTTTAGTGGGTACAGAATTAATGTTGCAGATGATGAAAAAGTATTGGATATAGATAGTGACAGCACTGTGAATGTAATGAATGCCATTGACTCCTACACTTAAAAATGGTTAAAATGATAAATACTGTTGTGTATATTTTATCATAATTGAAGAAAAAGCTGTTGAAAAAATTTGAGGACATACGCAGGCCAGAGGAGGGTTTGCAGTACTGGGCAGCACTCAGGCCCCAGGTGCACACCAAGTTCAACTAACTCTGCTCTGCTCAAGAGCAGCCCCACTTGGCTGGGGAGGAGAACCCAAGAGACCTTGCATCTAATGGCTTTTGCCTTGGTTTGGGATTCCCAATCGGGATAAATTCATCCCCTTGTCTTGTTAGCACCATGGTATTGACTGCTTTTCACCTTGACTACTGCAGGAAGCACACATTTACTATACTTTATATACTTAGGTTTCATTTAACTCTCGTGACACCTTGTGAATTAAGGATTATCAACCCATTTTTTGGATGAGGAACCTGAAGTTCCGAAAAAAGTGATGTGCCGAAGGTTACCCAGCTGGTGGCTGAACTGAGCTTGGAGCATGTCTCCTGTTGCTGGGCCCCAGTCTTCTTCCACACTGCTGCCTGCCCCTCATCTCTTTTCTGGTATGGTTTGGGACTGAGAAGATATGCACTGGTCTGGGAGTCAGATGGCCTGAACTCTAGTCCAGACTGTGCAACTGTGTCACCTTGGACAAATGGCTTTCCATATCAGAGCTTTCATTTCCTCATCTGAAGGATGGCACTGCTAATCTGTCTGCCCTACCCACTCCATGGAGGAGTTGTGAGGCGTCAAAAGATGTAAATGTGCTTTATAAATGGTACATACTGTATTGTGTCAGTTATTCTAAGCTTAAGTTTGATTAGTGATCAATATGTGACACCATCACTGATCATTAGGAACAAACTTTCTCCCCCACCACACAGTTGACTACTCAGTTAACTGTCCCCTCCATCCACCTGTAAGAGGCCAGCCATTTGGCTAGTCTCAGGTTCCAAGGTTTCGCCTGGCTACAGGCTGGGGTTTTCTAGCAAACTGCTGGGAGAGGAAGCCAGCTCTAGGAATAAGGGAGCCTCTTGAGTTTACATAACTTTCTGAGCCCTGGACCCAGACTGAGAATGTGTTGATTCTGGCCCCTGATGGGACAGCCAGCTGGGGCAGGAAAAGAGTTGGCGTGAAGAGTATAAACTAAACACTGTTCCTGCGGGGAAGAGGGTGACCGCCTTTTGCTTTCTTGACTCCTGTTGCAGGCTCTCTTCGCACTTTCCCCTTGTTGAAGCCTTGACCTTTTAACTCCCTACCCTCACTTCTGATGACAGAACTTTGAATCCAACTTAAGGGTCCTTGGCACCTCGCTGCCCAAATCAGTCTCTGTCTCGTTCATTCCACCTCCAAAATATTGAGCCTGTCCCCTTCTCTCATCCCTGAGCCACTGTCCTAGTTAAGTATACCTTCACCTTTTACTTGGACTACAACTGCCTCTTTACTGATCTCCCTGCCTCTAGTCTGGTGCCTACCAACCCATCTACATGGGATACCGGAGTTCCTTAACTTCTGACAACTCCCCATTCTTGCCTCTCAAGACCTTTAGGTCCTGCCTTCAGCCATCTCTCCTGTCACAGCCTCTACTCCAGTCACACTAATCTATCGGTTCTCAGACTGACTTTCACGTCTCCTGGGCTCGTGCATGCTGTCCCCTCCCCACCTCCACCTTGTGATGATGCTTCAAAGCTCAACTCAAATGCTAACTCTTTTGTGAAACATTTCCTGTCCTGTTACCAAAGAGGTTTAGTTGTCCCATTCCCCTTTGCACAATGTGGGCACTGTTTCTGTAACAGGCTCTCCAGACTAGGAGCTCATTTGAAGGGCCTCATTATTTATCTCTGTCTCCAAGTCCATTGGAAGCTTGGCACACACTAGGTGCTCAGGTTTCCTTAATCAGCAAATAAATGCTCATAACAGCAGGTGTTGAAGAGGCAACACCAAGAAGTCATGCCCAGCTCCCCTCATGCCTTTGTCTGAGTCCTCTCAATCTCAAGATTCTCCTTCCACCATTAGATCTGTGTCTACCCCAAAACTTCCCTTCCTTTCTCTTTTGGGAAGTTCTCTTTGGGCATTTTTTAGTCGGAGTGTGACAGAATGGCCTTTGGTTTGACCTAAACAGGCTCCTTCTGGCTCTGTAGCAATCTTGCATTTGAAGGGCCGGGGGTCTCCTTTATTCCCTTCCTGAGTTCATAGTGCTGATCTGTAGGCTTCACAAGGATAGTGTCATGGCCAGCATACAGTAGGTGCTCATTAAATATCTATTGTGTGACCATAGGAATGGTTCCTTCTCTGCTGGCGAGTGGTGGAATGCTCAGCAGACAAAGATGCTGCCCCCTCCTGGCCATGGCTGTGGGCAAGTCATCTCACATCTCTGAGCTTCAGTTTCCTTGCCTTTAAATTGGGGAAAATAATGCCTCTACTTCACAAGGATACAAAGGATAAAGGAGATGGACGTGACTAGCGCAGTACCTAACATAAGCTTAACAAACATTTCATTCACTCTCAGTCTTCATCCATCAGGCCTGAAAAAGCCTTATTCCCCTGGTCATCATCCTCTTGCTCTTTTAAGTCAGGTATCTGGACCAAAATGACCTCTGCCCAGGATCCCTGTATTGTCCTGTATTGTCCAGGAGACAGCGTGAAGAGGAAACAATCTAGGTTTGAATTTTGACATCCACTTCTGAGCTATATGAATTTGGACCTGTCTGTCCACCTGTAAAAGGAACATAACATCACTTACTTCATAAGGTTGCTGTGAGGATTAAATGAGATGTGTGTAAAGTGAATTAGATGACGCCCAAACTTGGATGACTATTATGATTTGCCTGGTGAACAAAAGTGGCTGATGTGTGTCCCTGAAAACCAGGCATGTCATCGTGCTGCCCCCCTGTGGACAGAGGGCACACCACCCAGCAAAGGAACCCTTAAAGGGCTTGGTGGGAGAAATCAGATCACACACAAGGCACTTTTCTTCTCTGCTAGGGAGCTCATGCTTTACTCTGAAATATTTAGTGAACATCTAAACTAGAACTTCTCAGAATTACTGTGCTTGTTAGTACGCAGATCAGGGCTGGCCCTGTGGCTTAGCGGTTAAGTGCGCGCGCTCCGCTGCTGGCGGCCTGGGTTCGGATCCCGGGCGCGCACCGACGCACCGCTTCTCCGGCCATGCTGAGGCCGCGTCCCACACACAGCAACTAGAAGGATGTGCAGCTATGACGTACAACTATCTACCGGGGCTTTGGGGGGAAAAAAATAAATAAATAAAATTATTAAAAAAAAAAAACCACAGATCAGTTCTGACTCAATAGGCCTGGGGTGGGGACAAAAATCTTTAACAAGCTTCCAGATGATACTGACGCTACTACCCCACAGACCACTCTAAGTAAAGAAGGTCTTAAGTATAATATGGGAGTGACATGATAGGAACTATTTATTAAATGCCTACCCTGTGCCAGATACTGAGAGCGCCAGTAAACCCATATTAACTTAGGCAGTTCTCAAGACTCTGTGGGGTAGGTACTGATGATCCCCATTCTTCAGATAAGGAAACGGCAGCACAAAGAGAGAAAGTACGCAGCTATCTCATACAGCCAGTAAGGCGTGGGCCTTGGGTTCTAATTCAGCCTGGCTCCAAAGCCTACCAAGACGACGACTCCAACAGCGTATAGAGGATGACTGAGGGAGGGGCTATGGCAGAGAACCAGCAAGGGGACTGAAGTGATCTAGCTAACAGATGAGGCCTAAGCTAGGGCAGGGGCTATGGGGTAGAAAAGAGGAGACACAGAAAAGAGAATGGACAGTGTTTTGTGGTAGACTGCATATGGGTATGGGTGTAAGAGAGGGAGCCATCTAGGGAGCTCTCTCTGGCTGTCTGGTTTGGAAACTTGAGAGATGATGGTACCTACCACTTACAGAGCTAAGAAATGCTGGAGGAAGAACAAGGTTTAGGGAGGAGGTGAGTTTACATTTAGGAATGGTCAATCTGATTGGCTTTTGGTCATCCGGGAGAGATATGAGGAAGCAGATGGACTTAAGTGTCTAGAGCTCAGATGATCTGGGTGTGGACATTTGGGTGTTGGCAGATATGAACCCATGAGTGTCTAAGGTTATGTGGACAGTGCATAGACTGTCTTGTTCTGGACCCAAGTTGACACCACAAATAACTGGAAGAGATGAGACTGGAATCCAGGTCTCCCTGGCTGTGGTGGCTCTGTCCAGTCCACTGGGCATTCTGGATCTGAGGAGCAAGTAGAGCATAAGATGCTGATGGTCTGCAGGAAAGGGTTTCTGGAGCTCTACAGTGAGTAAATACAATGAACTGTCCCCTGTCCCCAGATCAGCAGATATAAGGACAACTTTGTAGAGAAAGACCAGATCGATAAAGGTTGGGAGATATTTATTTTCTTTAAACAAGGTCATAAATAACAAAGAAATAAAGTAGGTCCCAGACTCCGGACCGTGCAGCAGGACAGGGATAGGAAGTTGTTGGGTGGAAAGGTAGAGGGGGCTACGCATCACCTAAGACAGTCACAGAAAAGATGGGCTGCAGGAGACTGCTCCACCCTGCCCTTGGAAATGGCGTGCCTGGGCAGCAGGGGGAGGCCGCAGGGCTGTGATGAGGCAGCTGAAAGAGGGCAAAGAGTGAGGATGCTGGGCTGTACTGTTTCTATGAAGAGTGACATGGAAACTACAAATGGTGAAGATAAGCTGTGGGTCTAGAAGAGGCAAGCGGGCACTCTGCACACCTCCAGGGACCAATTATGAAAATGGTTAAATTTGATTCTTAAAAACAACTCCACAGGCTTTAGCCTATGGCTTTGTGCATGGGCTGTATTTAACCTGGGTTGCTCTGTGGCAGGTGAGGGCTCAAGAGGCCCCTGGAGCAGCCTGGCCTCAGCCCAGGGCAGGTGCCCAGACATGTGGGAGTGGGACAGTGGGCTCTCCCCACATGGGAGGCCATGTGCTTGGACTGGCTAGACCTGATTCTCAGGCTGGTTTCTTGTGATGCTATCCACCACCCCTCCCTGTACCTAAGGATGGGATCCTGGCCTCTCTGGGTCTTCCAAGCCTGGAAGAGTAAGACTGGAATAAAAAGGTACCTGACTGGTGTTTTATTTGAAAGTGAAAAATAAGGACCACCATATGCATGGTCCATCCTGTGAGGTAGGGCAGGACCATGCCAAGAATAATCTCAAGGAATGGAGGTCCCTGAGCCTGGGGAGACATGGGGACCCAGCTGCATTGCCTAATGCCAGGAACAGGGGCCCAGGGTGGCAGGTCTGATGGAGGCTTCACCATAGGCAAGGGAGGGAGAACAGGCAGGGGCTACCCCTGAACAGGGAAGGAGTAAGAGCTGAGGAGCCTTGGATGGGGGAGGCCAATGTTGGTCCAAGGCCCTGGAAAACAATGCTTTTGGCAGGATACACGAAAGGGTTTGCACATCTGGGGATGCCCGTCTGTAGGGAGCCGGTGTCACACGGTCGGGCAGGATGGTGAGGAGGAGACAGCGGCATCACAGTGGCCTCTGGTGCGATGTATTTACAACAGAGCTCAATGTCGAGGAGGGATGGATAGCAGGTCACTAACAGCCAGGAAACACACTGCGAAGAATGGAAAGAAAAGGGAAAACAAATGTGACCATCCCTAGCTTTCCCTCCGCTTACCCTGTTTCCTCCAGGAAGCCCTCCCTAATGACTAGCAAAGCCCTTGCAGATCTGTCCCACCTCCCCATAGCCCCACCCAGGGCTAGACACAGGGTCTGCTCTCAGTGTACTGCTGAGGTGACCAGGACTCCAAATGATCCAGGGGCCCCAAATTTGCTTATTAAGAGAAATTAGGTCTTCAATGTTGATTCCTGGGATCCCTCAATGGTCAGTTGCTTGAGCGGTGGTTTGGCCTAAGAGAGTCAGTTGTGTGGCTCCCTGTACCAGGCTCCTGTCATTTCCAGTGCCTGCCCTGCCCGGACACCCTCACCTCCCAGGCCCTGCATTGGAGTTCTCTAACGCAGAAGCCATTTCTTTTTCTTCAACATTACTTCTTCAAATTTTCTGAGGGTAGGGAACAAGTTCCCCTGGTCTCTCACCAAAATCAGATAAGAGACTTTCCAAGTGGCAGGCGTGACTCTTCATCAAGGCTGTGGGCTCTGGGAAGATCAGGGGCCTTCTGCAGCACAGATTAGGAGCTCCCTGAGGTGGGGCCAGGACCGTGTGGTTTGGGTCACTAGCCTCTCTTCCTTCTCCTCAACAAAGAGCCCAGTTGTGTCTCCCTAATCAGATGAATAGCTCCCTAGGATGAGAGGCGTTCTTTTTCCTCTAGACCACTGGTTCTCAACTGGGAGTAATTTTGCCTCCCTTGAGACATTTGGTAAAATCTAGAGAATTTTTGCTTGTCACAACTGTGTGTGTGTGTGGCTACTGGCTTCTAGTGCATAGAGGCCAGGGATGTTAAACATCCTACAGTGTACAGGACAATCCCCCACTACAAAGGATTACCCGCTCCAAATGTCAATAGTGCTAAGCTTGAAAACCCTGCTCTGGATCTCTACACAGCCTCCATGGCCTGCCCAGCGTTCCCCAGCAGCAGGGCAGGAGAAGGCTTATAGGACTTCTCTAAGAGCCTGGAAAAGGACTGATTCCCATCCCAGCCTCCTCAGAGAAAGGGCAACTCAAGAAGAAGTGCACATCGCAGTGGAGGGTGAGGTACTAGGCCCAATTTACTCTCAGCTCAGCAACAACCCACTAGACCAGAGCACAGAGAATCAAGCAAACAAGGCTTTACAGAAACACACGTGCTGGGCTCCATGTTGAGAAGGAACAAGAAAGGCATGGTGACCCAAACCAGGCAGGGCTAAGGCAGAGATATTTACAACCCTGGAAATATCTTTTTGTTGGAGTTGGCCAGCACTGCTGGGTTCCTTAAACCTTTGTACTTCCTTACCACTGGAATCCACCGATGGGCTCTGCAAACCTGTGCCGGATCAGGAAAGTGGCAACAGCTTCAGCTACCTGGAAAAGGGAGAGATATTCCAGGCCATACGAAGGTTAGCAATGAGACTCAGCCTGGGAGGTCCTGTGGGCTTCTGTTGGAAGGTTAGGTTCTATAGGGGACTCATGGGTCCTGGAGAGCTTGAAATCAAATGGACCTGGGTCCTGGCAGGGCTAGGAGACTGCTCCCCACCATTCTTGCTAGCAATGTTTCCAGAGAAGTCAAGAGGAACGATATGAAGGCTTATTTATCCCCTTAGAGTTATAAAGTACCGTTTTCCTACAGGAGGAGTGCATATGAATTCTTAATTATGACTGTGGTTTAGGGAGCAGTTTCTATCTCAATTATCCCTTCTTCTATCTGGCTTTTGGGGGTAACAGAGAAGTAGAGCTTAAGATCTTAACCATAGGGCCCTGGGACGAAATAACAGGGTGCCAGTAGCTCCTCAGCCCAAACACAGAAAGCTGAGACCATAGGTAGCTGCCAAGGAAAGGTTTGGGGAGCTGGTGGAGTTGCATCTGTGTAGGCCCCACAGCAGCTGCTGCAGGCAACACAGGCTGACTCACAGGCTTGTTCTATCTTCTGTGAGATCCAAGGTTACTCTCATTTGTTCTTTTATAGTCATCAAGCACCAGACTCACCTTGTCTGGGGCATCCTCATGGACTGCATGGCCACACTGGGGTAGGACCTGCATCTGGAACTTCCCTAGGGAGGAAACAAACCTAGGTGACCTCAGGGACTAAAACTGCCCTCTCCTTACCACCTCACAGGACATTCCAGGAGCCCTGGACCTCCTGCCCATCCCCCCCCAGTACTCTGTACCCAATTACCAAGCCTTTGGGGAGGACGGTAATATTTGTAATTGTAACCTTGGGCAAATCATTTTCCCTTCACTTTTTCCTTCTGCAGCTATTTAGTGTGCATTTACTCTGGGCCAGACACACAGGAAGAAACAGTTCCTGTTTTCACGGGATTTTATAGTCTAGTGGGGGACCAAAACAGAAAACCCAACAATTTAATGCAGCATGTAGTTCCTATGATAAAACTGAGCACACGGAACTGGAAGAACATAGGAAAGGGGGCTTCGTAATCAAATAGGGGTCAAGGAAGGCTTCCCACACAGAAAAAACAGCCTACACAAAGGAAAGGAGGAGGAAATGGTATTTGTTCCTGGGAACGAAAAGTTTGGTGTGGTGCTCGTGAGAATTAACAATGAGGCTGGAGAGGTAGGCAGGGACCATACCATTAAGGGCTTTGTAAGCTATGCTAAGGATTTTTAAATTATTATTACAAAAATAAGTACCATGTGGAACACTGTAAGCTCACAAGTAATGTGATAGCTGTTAAGAATGAACAGAGACAACTGATAAAGCAAGATCCCTAAGCAGACTAAAGGACAGGGGACCCAGAGCTCCCATACGTAGAGAGAACAGACTCTCAGAGGCTCAGGGTCTCCATTTACAAAAGAAGGGAGTAAGCTCTGGAAGTCTTTCTGGTCATCACATCCGTGGTTCTCACCCCAGTTACTCAGTGCTTTAAAATTTTTTCAAAATAATCTTCTATCCATTTTTTAAGTTGATTCTCAAATCTATCCTATAAAATTAAGCAGGACAAATATTGAAATTCTTTTCTGAGATGATGCAATTTAGGCCATGATTAGTGAAGTGATTTGCCCAAGGCCACTTAATTAGTAGAGGAACTAAGACCATACCATTCAGTAAGACCCAGCTATGCCCCTCCTCCTGCAGTGAGCTGCCCCTGGGTGCTCCAGCCTAGGCCCCTCTCGCTTGTTAATGCATTTGGATACAAACACAGAGCAGCTTGTGCCCCTCTTGTTTTGTAAGTTTGTATTTTATATGCCCTGGTGCATGCCTCTCCAGGAGTGTGTCATTTCAGTAAGGACAGGGGCTAGTATCATCACTGGCTCTATAACCTTACTAGGGCCCAACACAGAGCTAGACATTGTATAAGTGCTTAGTAAGTCTTGGATGAGTGAATGGTTGAGCGAATGACCTGATAAAACTTTCAACTCCAACCACCTTGGGCTTGATGACTAGGGATGCATTAGATCAGGCTCTGATGACTAGGGATGCATTTTTCGTTCCTCTTTGGAAGAGTGGGTATAAGGAATCAAGGAGAACTCACACATACTAACAACACTCTGCCCAGTACACATAAAGTAACATGATCATGGGTAATCCTCACAATTATTATGAGGTGGGCATATTTCCAAACCCTCCCCTCTCATCTTACAGATGAGGAACCTTAGGTTCAGAGAGCCTAAATTATTCACCCAAGTTGCACCATGAATGAGTGGTGGGTTTCTAGGATTCTATAACTAATTCAGCTGGTTTAAACACAGTGCTGGGAAGGCTGTGGTTCAGAATCTAGGCCGACTTAGCCACTTCCCTTTGTTTTATGGGATGTCCCTCATCTCAGCCATTTACTCTCTATACTCATGAGATGCTTTGAAAGAGAAGATGGTCTTGGCATAATCCTTGCTGGGGAAACAGGAGGATATCTAATGAGGAATTGTGGGTGCCTTCTGGACATAATGAAGCCATCATTTGTCAACTCTTACTTCACCCAAATTTTCTTACTTAAACCTCACACAACTGTATTAAGATATATCATTATATCCATTTTATAGGTGAAGAAACTAGGAAGTCAGCAATTCACTCGGGCCACAAAACCAGTAACAGTGATTCAAACCCAGGACTGTCTGATTCCAAGGCTGGTGATCAACACTGGTTCCAAATGCTATTCCAGTCCAGGTCAACTGCTTTCAGATAGTATCAGGGCCATGTGTGATTATTCTGTCTGCCCAGCATCAAGCATAGGTCTTGCACAGAAGGAGTACTTAGGAAAGGTGTGCTTGAATTGAATTTAAGGAAAGGTGTCTAAGCTCAGAATTACCAACATCAGTGCCATAAAAATCACACAGTCCCAGCCCACGATCCTGCTCCAGGCCTCAGGACACTATGTAGGTGGAGAAAGGGAAGAGTACGAGGGTCTGAGGCCCGAGTTGGATAAATCATTCAGGAGCCTTTGAACAACTACTGTGAGGGAATATAGCCCCTTTCTCCATGGAGAGCTACAAGAACAGTCTGAGGGCCCCATGAAACACCCAAGAAGAGAGGTCCACCAGGTTTGATACATGGGCCAGGTCTGGAGCTCAGGAGAGAGGTATGAGTCAGACGTTTAGCTCTGGGAGTTATCAGGGTATAAATTGCAGCCATGAGCTTGCCCAGGGAGAGTACGTAGAAAAGAAGGAAGGTCAAGAACACAATCTGCTTAAGCCTGAAACCTTGGCCTTCGAGTTGGCACCTCTTTTTCCCATAACCCCAAAGTTGCCAATGCCTATTGACTTCACCTTCACCAAGCCTTTCATCCATACTAAAGCAAGAGCCTCCACGAAATTGGTCCCACTGCTTCCACTGTCATCTGGCCAATACATCTGGACCTGAGCACAAAAGATCACTTTCCTACTCATTACACCTCATGATCCCTGTGAGACTACCATCAATTTTCTCATTTTATGGATTGAGAAAACTAAAGCTAAGGCAGATCAAGTAACTTGCCCAGGGTCAAAAAATTAGTAGAAAAAAAGCAGTACTCAAACCCAGTTCTCCCAACCTCAGAGACCTTGCCTTTACCACCTCACCATGCTGTCTTCTAAACAGAGTTTATACCTTTTTGTATCTGGATTATCCTGGACCTTTCCCTTTCCTAAGAATTCTAACAATAATAAAAATACTGATCAGTGTTCAGAATATCTTCTTTCACAATATTACATACCTACAGAGTACTTTATAGTTTATAATGCCCTTTTCAAAGACATTGCCTCATTGTAATCCTTACAACTCTGAGACGTAGGTGGTAGTATAATTCTCATTTTTAGATGGGGGGAATACTGAAGCTCAGAAAAAGGAAATACTTGCCTATAATCATATCGTGGGTCAGGAGCAAAGGTGGATGTCAAATCTGGGTCTAACTCTAAAGCACATGCTCTCTCCTTGTACCTCACCATCTCAGAACGTTAATTTCCACATGACTCTGGCCCTTTCTCTGCCCTCAGAGAAGGACCTAGGGACATAATTTCTTGATGACTTACCTTGCATTTGGCCAATAGTCAGATCTTTATCCAATCTATCAACACCTAGAACAAAATAAGAGAATCCATAAATAGCTTACTAGAAAAGGCCAGGTGAAATTGGTTTTGCTGTTCAAATATGAAGTAAAAATTGTTACAAAGTTGTAAACATGATGACATTCTCAATTCATGTTAATGCCAATCCTAATTTCCTGAGGGTATACTCTCACCACAAGAAGCTCAGGCTGAGGTTCCCCTGTAATCATTTTGCTTGCTTAAACCAGTTTCTGAAAACAGGGTTTTACTTTTTAAATTTCCATTATACTCAAAATATCCTTACACCACTCTAGGAGAAGGACTTGGGCTTGACTAGGTACAGAGGCCAGGCCAAAATCAGGCCATCCCAGGTGGATGTTTTGTGTTTAGTTAGCTTTAGCTTTAGGGATTTGGCACGGGGAGGAGACAGGGCACAAATGAGTGAAGATGGTACTTTACTTTGGAAGTCACTACCCACTTGGTGAGTAGTTTTAAACAAGTTCACATTCAGAATGACAACATTCCTGTACTGCTATGGACTGAACTGTGTTCCCCTCAAATTCATATGTTGAAGCCCCAATCTACAATGTGACGATATTTGGAGATATGGGAGTAATTAAGGTTAAATGAGGAAATAATTAAGGTTAAGTGGGGTCCTAAGGATATGGCCCTCATGTGACAGGATTAGTGTCCTTATAAGAATAAACACCAGAGAGACTGTCCTCGCTCTCTCTCTGCCTGTAAGGACACAGCGAGAAGGAGGTTGTCTGCAAGCCAGTAAGAAAGCTCTCACCAGAACTCGACCATGCTGGTACCCTGATCTCAGACATCCAGCCTCCAGAACTGTGAGAAAATAAATTTGTTGTTTAAGCCACCCAGTCTATAATATTTTGTTATGGCAGCCCAAGCTAATACATACATATATACACTTACCAGCCAAGAGCAGCAATTTAGGAATAGGACAACTAAGAAAGAGATTGGATAAGCCTCGGAACCAGCCATCCCAATATTTTTCTGTTTTTGCCAGTTCAATTCTCCAGGTGTACGGATGGTCCTTCTTGGTCTGAAGGAATAAGAGCAAGTTCTGAGTCTCTGAGGGCAACCCCTGGAGGAACAGGATAAAAACTAGGTCCCTGGGAAAAGGAAAGGGAAGGAAACTAGCACTTATTAAAGGCCTACTATGTCCCAGATATTTTAATATACATGTAAGCCTTATAACAGCCATGTGGTATAGGTTATTTTGTAAATTCCATGTTTAGATAATCAGAGGTTTACTTTTTACTTCTTCTTTTTTTCCTATTTATTTTTTTAATGAGGTAATATTGGTTTATAACATATGAATTTCAGGTGTACATCATTATATTTCGATTTCTGTGTAGACTATTACTTTTTACTTCTATTAGTTTCAATGAACTTGGGAAACCTTCTTAAGATCACAAAGCTAGTAAATGGTAGAGCCGAGACTGAGCTTCTCTTAGACCCATTTGGCAAAAAGAACACACCATCAAAAGAATAATTACAAAAAATACATTGCAGTATGAAAAAAATGCTTACGATATAATATTAAGTGAAAGAAGTAAAGTATAACATCTTATCTGAGTTCGGATTACTACTGGAAAAATGCTGTATACTTTGGGGAAGAACTTGAAGGGAAAACTGAAAATACATTGATATGTTGATAGAGCACTTTTTCGTTATTTTGATTCATGATAATGATATAATTTTCCCCCAATAGTAATTTAAAAAAGCAAATCTGACATAAACATGGTAAATGTCAATATCTGTTAAATCTTGACATAAAGTAGATGGGCACAGAGTATGCACTCGTCAAATACAAGCTGAACAAATAAATGATTCTCTATACTTTTCTGCATCATTGAAAATTTGAAATATTATAACTGAAATAAATAAATGGGATACCACATCAACAACAACATGAAAACCTGGAAGTGAACATGAACAGCAACATAGTGTGTTAAAGATCACTGGATGGTTAGGATGTCCATACTACCCAAAGTGATCTGCAGATTCAACACAATCCCTATCAAAATCCCAATGGCATTTTTTTGCAAAAATAGAAAAAGTCATCCTAAAATTTATATAGGATCTCAGAGGACCACAAACAGCCAAAACAATTTTGAAAAAGAGGAACAAAATTGGAGGACTCATGCTCTCTGATTTCAAAACATATTACGAAGCTACAATAATCAAAACAACATAGTACTGGTATAAAGACAAACAAGTAGACCAACAGAATAAACTAGAGAGCCCAGAAATAAACCCTCACATACATGGCCAAATGATCTTTGACAAAAGTGCCAAGACCATTCAATGGGGAAAGAACAGTCTTTTCCACAAATGGTGTTGGGAAAACTGGATATCCAGATGCAAAAGAATGAAGTTGGACCATATACAAAAATTAAGTCAAATGGATTAAAGACCTAAATATAAGACCTAAAACTATAAAACTTCTAGAAGAAAACATAGGGGAAAGCTTCATGAAGCTTTTCATGACAGTGGACTTAGCAAGGATTTCTTGGTTATGACACCAAAAGCAGAGGCAACAAAAGCAAAAATAGACAAATGGACCACATCAAACTTAAAAGCTTTCGTGCATCAAAAACCACAATCAACAGAGTGAAAAAGCCTCTTACGGAATGGGAGAAAATATTTGCAAATCGTATATATGATAAGGGGTCAATATCCAGAAGTTATCAAGAACTCCTACAAATCAACAACAAAAAAATCAAATAACATGATTTAAAAAATGGACAAAGGACTTGAACAGACATTTATCCAAAGAAGATATACAAATGTCCAATAAGTACATGAAAAGATGCTCAACATCACTAACCATTAGGGAAATGCAAATCAAAACCACAATGAGATATCACTTTGCACCCATTAGAATGGCTACTCTCAAAAAAAGACAAGTGTTGGCAAGGATGTGGAGAAATTGAACCCTCATGCACTGTTGGTGGAATTATAAAACGGTACCACTACTTTGGGAAACAGTATGGCAGTTACTCAAAAAATGAAAAATAGGACTACCATATGATCCAGCCAAAAGAAGTGAACGCACGGTCTTGAATTGATATTTGCACACTCATGTTCACAGCAGCACTATTCATAACAGTCAAGAGGTGTAAGCAATCCAAATGTCTAGCAACAGATGAATGGATAAACAAAATATGTTACATACATATTATTCAGCCTTAGAGAAAGAAATCCTGTCACACACTACAACACGGATGAACCTTGAGAACATTATATTAAGTGAAATAAGCCAGTCACAAAAAGACAAATACTGTATGATTCCATTTATATAAGGTATCTAAAGTACTGAAATTTACAGAAACAGAAAGAATGGTGATTTATCAGGGGGTGGGGGAGGGGGAAAAGGGAGTTGTTTAATGCATATAGAATTCCAGATTTTCAAGATGAAAAAGTTCTGGAGATCTGTTTCACAACAATGTAAATATACTTAACACTACTAAACTATACACTTAAAAATGGTTAAGATGGTAAACTTTATGTTATGTGTTTTTTACCAGAGTTAAAAAAATAAAAGAGGGCGGGCCCCGTGTGGCTTAGCGGTTAAGTGCGCGCACTCGGCTACTGTCGACCCGGGTTCGGATCCCAGGCGCGCACCAACACACCGCTTCTCCAGCCATGCTGAGGCTGCGTCCCACATACAGCAACTAGAAGGATGTGCAACTATGACATACAACCATCTACTGGGGCTTTGGGGGGGAAAAAAAAAAGGAGGAGGATTGGCAATAGATGTTAGGTCAGAGCTGGTCTTCCTCAGCAAAAAAAAGAGGAGGATTAGCACGGATGTTAGCTCAGGGCTGATCTTCCTCACAAAAAAAAAAGAAAAGAAAGAAAAAGATCACTGGATGGGAGTCAGGAAATTTGGGTCTTCTAGTTCTCACTAAACAATTCATTCCAGGGCCGGCCCCATGGCTTAGTGGTTAAGTGTGCGCGCTCCGCTGCTGGCGGCCCGGGTTCGGATCCCGGGCGCACACCGATGCACTGCTTGTCTGGCCATGCTGAGGCCGCATCCCACATACAGCAACTAGAAGGATGTGCAACTATGACATACAACTATCTACTGGGGCTTTGGGGGAAAATAAATAAATAAAATTTAAAAAACAAGAAAAACCCAACTCATTGCATTCTCTTCTTTTTTTATTATTATTTATTTATTTATTTATTTATTTTTTGTGAGGAAGATCAGCCCTGAGCTAACATCCGTGCTAATCCTCCTCTTTTTGCTGCGAAACACCAGCTCTCAGCTAACATCTATTGCCAATCCTCCTCCTTTTTTTTTCCCCAAAGCCCCAGTAGATAGTTGTATGTCATAGTTGCACATCCTTCTAGTTGCTGTATGTGGGACGCGGCCTCAGCATGGTCAGAGAAGCAGTGCCTCGGTGCGTGCCCCAGGATCCGAACCTGGGCCACTAGTAGCGGAGTGTGCGCACTTAACCACTAAGCCACGGGGCCAGCCCTCCATTCTCTTCTGTTAATATTTTCCAGGCATAGGACACTTTAAAGTGAACACAAATTGTCATTTCAACTTGGAATCTCGGCCTGTCCTATTACATGCAATAATTCCCATTTACGAGCCATTTCTAAGAGATCTGCTCCACAGAGACAGCATAATCTCACAAGCCCCTCCCAAGTGCACACAAGACTTCACAGGAAAATGACAAATTTAAGGTAAGGGAACCTCCAAGAATAGTAATATTATTATTATTATTATTTTTTTTGCGAGGAAGATCAGCCGTGAGCTAACATCCATGCCAATCCTCCTCTTTTTGCTGCGGAAGACTGGGCCTGGGCTAACATCTGTGCCTATCTTCCTCCACTTTATATGGGACGCCGCCACAGCATGGCCTGACAAGCGGTGCCTCAGTGCACGCCCGGGATCCAATCCCAGGCCACCAGCAGTGGAGTGCACGCACTTAACCGCTACGCCATGGGGCCAGCCCAGCAATATTATTAAAAAAATTTTTTTACTGGAGTTCATCTCAAGGCCTAAGAATTGTAAAAACAAAGAAAAAATTCTGGATAGAATTAGAGTTACTCCTGCAATTTAGGGTAACGACGAGAAGTCCTTTCTCTAGAGAGTTGGATTGTAAAGTTAGTTTAGTAAAGTTAGTTTAGTTTGCATGCCTTCCTCCAACAAATGGTAATAAAACAGATTGATGTGATGAGACCTAGTTGTTGGTTAGGAGAAGCAGAAAGCCAGTTACCAATCTTCTAGGAATGCTCACCTGGGCAGGATGCAATTCTCCACACAAGGGCATCTACCACGGGCCTTGCATTATTTGCCAATGCCTCACTTGAAAAATATTTAAAAACATAGGCTTTGTGTCAGCCAGACCTGAATGAATGCAAATCCCAGCTCCATCATTAACCAATAACTGTGGGTCTCTTGGGAAAGTTACTTAACTTCTTCGAGCCTGTTTTCTTAGCTGTAAAATGAGCAACACAAGATCTCAAAGGATTGTTCTAATGATGAACTAAAGATGCTCATGTATGTAAAGCAACAGGAACATGGTCCGGCACATAACAAGTAATCAAAAAAAAATTTTAAGAATAGGAGATTTCAATAATCTTGAAAAAGAAGAATAAAATTGGAAGACTTACACTTCCTGATTTCAAAACTTACTACAAAGCTACAATAATGAAGACAGTGTGGTACTTGCATAAGGACAGACATATAGATCAATGGAACAGAACTGAGAGTCCAGAAATAAACTCTGACATTTATGGTCAACTGATTTTCAACAAGGGAGGCAAGACAATTAAATGGGAAAGAGAAGTCTTTTCAACAAATGGTGCTGGGACAACTGGATATCCACATGCAAAAGAATGAAGTTATACCCCCTATCTCATACCATACACAAAAACTAACTCAAAATGGATTACAGATCTAAATGTAAGACCTAAAACTGGAAAATTCTTATAAGAAAACATAGGCATAAATCTTTGTGACCTCGGGCTCGGCAAAGCCTTCTTAGTATGATGCCAAAAGCACAAGCAACAAAACAAAAACTAGATAAACTGAACTTCATCAAAATCAAACTTTTACACTTCCAGGAACACCATCAAGAATGTGAAAAGAGGAGGAAGTCAAAATGGCAGAGTAGGCAGACTCTGAACTCATCTCCTCCCGCCGACACAGCCAATTTACAACTACTCGTGGAAAAATTACCCGAGACAGAACTGAAAACTGGATAAGAGGAACTCCTGCAACAACGGACAATCCTAATTGAGGTTGAAGAGGCAGAAACTCCCTTCTGGAGAGGAAAAACGCCGCCTTCACAAGCCGCCAGCTTCACGGCCGCCCGGGAGCAGCGCACAGATCCGCAGCCCTCCCTGGAGGAGTGGGGCCCTGAGCCGGGGAGCGCCCCCGCTGTGGGCATTTTGTGGACCCAGCACAATCGAGACGAGTGGCATAATATCTGACTTTGCCTGCTACTAAAACATTGGGGAGTACCCCCAGAAAAGCTGGTTCACAAAGAAATTAAAACTGGCTCTTAAAGGGCCTACGCGCAAACTCACCCGTTTCAGAAAGCAACCTAAAATCACCAGAAAGAAAGGTGCACAGTGCTGTGGTGAAAAGAGACTCACCTAATAGGCCCTGTGTGCATCGCGGTGAGGGGTGAGACCTCTCCAGGGACTGGGACAGTGGCGGCGGCCATTGTTGTGGCCTGGTGTGGGTGTGCTGACACAGACACCATTAGAGTTCTCCCTGAGGCCTGCTAGCCCAGGGTCTGCCCCACCCGCTAGAGCACCGATTTAATCCAGCTCAGCCAGGGCAGGCAGCCCACGCTAGAGACCGGCCACACCCAACAACAAGCCCTCAGGCAAATTGTGGGCCTGCATAGATTGGTGACTGGATTCTCTGCTGCCTGGCAACTGAGCCGACTTCAGTGGGGCAGGGTGTGCAAAAGGAGCAGGTGGAGAGTGTGGGGCAGTGGTGGAGTGTGTGGGGCTCCCGGCGTGGAGAGACTGGGTCTGCTTTGGGAGGTTGGGGCACGCACACAGGGCAGGACTGTGTTGACTGTGTGTGTGGACCTGTGGGCGGCAGGGCTTGTCAGCTGCAGAAGACTTGTGCTTCTCAAAGACCCACATAGGGGGTTTGCCCCACCTTCCAAAGCCTGAAACAATTGAGTGCTCCTGTGCCTGAGGCCAGCCCCACCCAGCTGCAATCCTCAGAGAGCTGACAAGAGACCTAAAGGCTGGAGGCTTATAGCAATTGTAAGGCCCTAAGCCTAACAACCTGCCACGCTGGGGGCCTACTCACTTAAAAGAAATACTGCAACACAAATGTGGTATTAGAACTTGCAGCCAACTGTGCTGGGGCTCCCCACACCTGATAAAGAGACTGAAGGGCCCACAACAACTACAAGCAGTTGAGCATTACAAGAGCTGATCAGGAGCATAACTCGGCCTCCCTGGGCACCTACAGGGAGAGGAAACAGGCCACAACAGAAGGACACACGTAGCCCACATAGGGGTCACCCCTGGAACATTGAGAACTCAGGGAAGCACACTGCAGGCCTCCTAAGCCATCACTTACATAAGGTCACCTATCCAACCAAGAGCAGGAGACGTAGCTGACCTACCTAATACGTAGACACAAGCACAGGGAAAGAGGCAAAACGTAGAAGCAAAGGAATACATTCCAAGTAAGGGAACAGGACAAAACACCAGAAAAAGAACTAAGTGAAACAGAAATGAGCAACCTACCTGACAGAGAGTTCAAACAAAGAGTGTGAAGGATGCTCACTGATCTGGGGAGAAGAATAGATGAACTCAGTGAGAATGTCAACAAAGAAATGGAAGATATAAAAAAGAATCAATCAGAAATGAAGAATACAATACTGGAAATGAAAAATTGACTAGAGGGACTCAAAAGCAGAGTAGAGGACACAGAAGAACAGATCTACGAGCTGGATGAAAGACTAGAAGAAATTACCCAAGCTGAACAGGTAAAAGAGAAAAGAATTAAAAAGAGTGAGGACAGTCTAAGGGACCTCTGGGACAACATCAAGCGCACTAACATCCGTGTTACAGGTGTCCCGGAAGGAGAAGAGCAAGACAAAGGGGCAGAGAATCTATTTCAAGAAATAATAGATGAAAACTTCCCTAACCTAAGGAAGGAAACAGACATCCAGGTACAGGAAGCACAGAGAGCCCCAAACAAGATAAACCCAAAGAGGCCCACACCAAGACACATCATAATCAAAATGTCCAGAATTAAAGATAAAGAGAGAATCCTAAAAGCCACAAGAGAAAGTCAAGTTACATACAAAGGAAACCCCATAAGGCTATCAGCTGACTTCTCAGCAGAAACCTTACAGGCTAGAAGAGAGTGGCACAATATATTTAAAGTGCTAAAAGGAAAAAACTTACAGCTAAGAATACTCTACCCAGCAAGGTTATCATTCAAAATGGAAGGAGAGATCAAAAATTTCCCAGACAAGCAAAAATTAAGGGAGTTTGTCACCAAGAAACCAGTGCTACAAGAAATGTTAAAGGGACTGATTTAAGGGAAAAAGAGAAGACCACAAATAGGAAAAATTATCTATTTCCATGATAAGAACGTAATGGATACAAATGCACAAAAAAGAGGTTAGATATGGTATCAAAAACATAAAAGGAGGGAGGAGGGGCGTTAAAGAGTAGAGCTTTCAGACAGAGGTCAAACTAAAGAGACCATAAATTCTGCATAGAAGAAGAAAGGAACAGAGAAGGACTACTAAAACACTGAGAAAAAAAAAAGTTAAAAAATGGCACTAAGTACATACTTATCAATAGCTACTTTAAACGTCAATGGACTAAATGCTCCAATTAAAAGGCATAGGGTGGCTGAATGGATAGAAAAACAAGACCCATATATATGCTGCATACAAGAGACACACTTCAGACCTAAAGACACTCACAAACTGAAAGTGAAGGGATGGAAAAAGATACTCCACGCAAATGGCAATGAAAAGAAAGCTGGGGTAGCAGTACTCAGACAAAATAGACTTTAAAACAAAAACTGTAAAAAGAGACAAAGAAGGGCATTACATAATGATCAAGGGAACAATCCAACAAGAGGATATAACACTTGTAAATATCTACGCACCCAATGTAGGTGCACCTAAATATATAAAGCAATTATTAACAGACATAAAAACAGAAATAGACAGTAACACAATAATAGTAGGGGACTTTAACACTCCACTTACACCAACAGACAGATCATCCAAACAGAAGATTAATAAGGAAACATTGGCCTTAAATGACACACTAGAACAGATGGACCTAGTAGATATATATAGAGCATTCCATCCAAAAACCGAAGAATACACGTTCTTTTCAAATGCACATGGAACATTCTCCAGGATTGATCACATATTAGGCCACAAAACAAATCTACATAAATTTAAGAAGATTGAAATAATACCAAGTATCTTTTCTGACCACAATGGTATGAAACTAGAAATCAACTATAGGAAGAAAATCAGAAAGCCACAAATACGTGGAGATTAAACAAAATGCTACTGAACAATGACTGGGTCAATGAAGAAATCAAAGAAGAAATCAAAAAATACCTGGAGACAAATGAAAATGAAAATACCACATGCCAGAATTTATGGGATACAGCAAAAGCGGTTCTAAGAGGGAAGTTTACAGCGATACAGGCCTATCTCAATAAACAAGAAAAATCTCAAATAAACAATCTAACAATGCACCTAAAGGAACTGGAAAAAGAAGAACAAACAAAGCCCAAAATCAGTAGAAGAAGGGAAATCATAAAAATCAGAGCAGAAATAAATGAAATAGAGACCAAAAAAACAATAGAAAAAATTAATAAAACCAAGAGCTGGTTCTTTGAAAAGATCAACAACATTGACAAACCTTTAGCTAGACTCAACAAGAAAAAAAGAGAGAAGGCACAAATAAGTAAAATCAGAAATGAAAGAGGAGAAATTACAACAGACACCTCAGAAATACAAAAGATTATAAGAGAATACTACGAAAAGCTATATGCCAACCAATTCGACAATATGGAAGAAATGGATAAATTCTTAGAATCATACAACCTTCCAAAACTGGATCAAGAAGAAGTAGAGAATTTGAATAGACCAATCACCAGTAAGGAGATTGAAACAGTAATCAAAAACCTCCCCAAAAATAAAAGTCCAGGACCAGATGGCTTCCCTGGTGAAGTCTACCAAACATTCAAAGAAGACTTAATACCTATCCTTCTCAAACTCTTCCAAAAAATTGAAGAGGGGGGGAAGCTCCCTAACTCATTCTATGAAGCTGACATTACCCTGATACCAAAACCAGACAAGGACAACACAAAAAAAAAGAAAACTACAGGCCAATATCACTGATGAACATCGATGCAAAAATCCTCAACAAAATACTAGCAAATCGCATACAACAATACGTTAAAAAGATTATACACCATGATCAAGTGGGATTTATTCCAGGGATGCAGGGATGGTTCAACATTCGCAAATCAATCAACGTGATACACCACATTAATAAAATGAAGAATAAAAATCACATGATCATCTCAATAGATGCAGAGAAAGCATTTCACAAGATACAGCATCCATTTATGATAAAAACTCTGAATAAAATGGGTATAGAAGGAAAGTACCTCAACATAATAAAGACCATATATTACAAACCCACAGCTAATATCATCCTCAATGGTGAAAAACTGAAAGCTATCCCTCTAAGAACAGGAACCAGACAAGGATGCCCACTCTCACCACTCCTATTTAACATAGTACTGGAAGTCCTAGCCAGAGCAATCAGGCAAGAGAAAGAAATAAAAGGGATCCAAATTGGAAAGGAAGAAGTGAAACTCTCACTATTTGCAGATGACATGTATAGAAAACCCTAAAGAATGCACCAGAAAACTTTTAGAAGTAATAAATGAATACGGTAAAGTTGCAGGATACAAAATCAGCATACAAAAATCAGTTGCATTTGTATACACTAACAATGAAGCAGCAGAAAGAGAAATTAAGAATACCATCCCATTTACAATTGCAACAAAAAGAATAAAATACCTAGGAATAAACTTAACCAAAGAGGTGAAAGATCTGTACACCAAAAACTATAAGACATTGCTGAAAGAAACTGAAGAAGACACAAAGAAATGGAAAGATATTCCGTGCTCTTGGATTGGAAGAATTAACATAGTTAAGATGTCCATACTTCCTAAAGCAATCTATAGATTCAATGCAATCCCTATCAAAGTTCCAACAACATTTTTCACAGAAATAGAACAAAGAATCCTAAAATTTATATGGAACAACAAAAGACCCCGAATAGCTAAAGGAATCCTGAGAAAAAAGAACAAAGCTGGAGGTATCACACTCCCTGATTTCAAAATATACTACAAACCTATAGTAACCAAAACAGCATGGTACTGGCACAAAAACAGACACACAGATCAATGGAATAGAATCGAAAGCCCAGAAATAAACCCACACATCTATGGACAGCTAATCTTTGACAAAGGAGCCAAGAACATACAATGGAGAAAAGAAAGTCTCTTCAACAAATGGTGTTGGGAAAACTGGATAGCCACATGCGAAAAAATGAAAGTAGACCCTTACCTTACACCATACACAAAAATTAACTCCAAACAGATTAAAGACTTGAATGTAAGACCTGAAACTATGAAACTTCTAGAAGAAAACATAGGCAGTACGCTCTTCGACATCAGTCTTAGCAACATATTTTCAAGCACCATGTCTGACTGGGCAAGAGAAACAATAGAAAAAATAAACAAATGCAACTACATCAAACTAAAAAGCTTCTGCACAGCAAAGGAAACCATCAACAAAACGAAAAGACAACCTAACAATTGGGAGAAGATATTTGCAAACCATACATCTGATAAGGGCTTAATCTCCAAAATATATAAAGAACTCATGCATCTCAACAACAAAAAAACTAACAACCCAATTAAAAAATGGGCAAAAGACCTGAACAGACATTTCTCCAAAGAAGATATACAGATGGCCAACAGACACATGAAAAGATGTTCAAAATCATTAACTATCAGGGAAATGCAAATCAAAACTACAATGAGATATCACCTCACGCCCATCAGAATGGCTATAATTAACAAGACAGGAAACAACATATGTTGGAGAGGATGTGGAGAGAAGGGAACTCTCATACACTGCTGGTGGGAGTGCAAACTGGTGCAGCCACTATGGAAAACAGTATGGAGAGTCCTCAAAAAATCAAGGATAGAACTACCATATGATCCAGCTATTCCACTGCTGGGTATTTATCCAAAGAACTTGAAAACACCATTGCATAAAGATACATGCACCCCTGTGTTCACTGCAGCGTTATTCACAATAGCCAAGACTTGGAAGCAACCTAAGTGCCCATCAAGGGATGAATGGATAAAGAAGATGTGGTATATCTACACAATGGAATACTACTCAGCCATAAGAAACGATGAAATCCAGCCATTTGTGACAACATGGATGGACCATCCATTTCGGGTATTATGCAAAGCGAAATAAGTCAGAGGGAGAAGGTCAAATACCATATGATTTCCTTCACTAAGTAGTAGATAATAACAACAATAAACAAACACATAGAGACAGAGATTGGATTGGTGGTTACCAGAAGGGAAGGGGGGAGGGCGAAAGGGATAATTCGGCACACGTGTGTGGTGATGGGTTGTAATTAGTATTTGGGTGGTGAACATGATGTAATCTATGCAGAAATAGAAGTATAATGATGTACACCTGAAATTTATACAATGTTATAAACCAATGTTACTGCAATAAATAAAAAATTAAAAAAAAAAAAATTAAACAATCCCGGTTGCAACCTGGTATATTGAGTTCCTAAATATACCTGTTTGTCTCTGGGAAAAAAAAAAAAAAAAAGAATGTGAAAAGACAACCCACAGAATGGGAGAAAATATTTGCAAATCAGGTACTTATATCTAGAAAATATAAAGAACCTTGCAACTCAATAATCAAAAGACAACTCTGTTTAAAAATGGGTAAAGGATCTGAATAGACATTTCTCCAGGGAAGATATACAAATGGCCAATAAGCATGTGAAAAGATGCTCAACACCAATAGTCATTAGGAAAATGTAAATCAAAACCACAATGAGAAACTACTTTATACCCACTAGGACGGCTATAATCAAAAAGAGAGACAATAACAAGTGCTGACAAGGATGTAGAAAAACTAGAACCCTCATACACTGCTGGTGGGAATGTAAAATGGTACAGGCACTTTGGAAAACAGTCTGGCTGTTCCTCAAATGATTAAACACAGAGTTACCATCTAGCAATTCCATTCATAGGTGTATACCTAAGAGAAATAAAGGCCTACATTCACACAAAAATTTGTATACAAATGTTCATACCAACATTATTTATAATAGACAAAAAGTGGAAACAATCCAAATGTCCATTAACAATGAATGGATAAAAAATGTTGTCTATCCATTCAGTGGAATATTATTCAGCCACAAACAGGAATGAAGTACTGATACATGTTACAACATGGATAAACCTTGAAAACATTATGCTAAGGTGAAAGAAGCCACTCACAAAAGACCACATATTATATAATTTCATTTATATTAAATGTGCAGATTAGGCAAATCTATAGAGACAGAAAGTAGATTAGTGGGTTGCTTATGGCTGGGAAGGTTGGGGATAAATGAGAAGCGACTGCAAACGAGTTTGACATTTCTTTTAAAAGTGACGAAAATGTTCTAAAATTAGATTGTTGTGATGTTTGTACAACTCTGTGGCTATATCAAAAACCACTGAATTGTATACTTTGGGTGAGTTCTCTCTCAATAAAGCAGTTAAAAAAAAACAGAGAGAGAGAGATTTGGGGCCAGCCCGGCGGTGTAGCAGTTAAGTGTGTGCGCTCTGCTTTGGTGGCCGGGGGTTCACAGGTTCGCAAACCAGGCGCGGACCCATGCACTGCTTGTCAAGCCATGCTGTGGCAGCGGCCCATATAAAGTAGAGGAAGATGGGCATGGATGTTAGCCCAGGGCCAACCTTCCTCAGCAAAAAGAGGAGGGTTGGTATGAAATGTTAGCTCAGGGCTAATCTTCCTCACAAAAAAAAAAAAAAGGAGAGAGAGAGAGAGAGAGATTTATGCATAAAGGAATATCTCCTGGACAACTTAAGTTTATTCCTTTAAGGACCAAAGCTTAAATGTTTTCCCTTTCTTTTCTGTATTTTAACCATTTTGTATTAGATTCTCTCCCCACCAACCCTCCTCACCCCCAAATAAAATGTATATCTTGTCTTCTTTTACAGAGCAGAATGGATGCAACTGACCTCTTATGTACGTCTCGGGGTCATTTCAAACACCACACCTTATATTGTGCCATAACAGCAATGCCCCTAAGGGCTAACGGGCCCTAAATGGCTCCTGGCTACCACGCTTCAGAAGTTGTGACTGTTTTGTTCTTGTTAAGTTTAATTTGCATTACTAACACTTCCTCTGTTTTATTTATTTATCTATCTTTATTGAGATATAATTGACATACAACATTGTGTAGGTTTAAGGTATATAATGTGTCGATTTTATACATTTATATATTGCAATATGATTACCACCATAGCATTAGCTAACACCTCCATCACATCACGTAATTACCTTTTCTTTTTTGTGGTGGGAACAATTAAGACCTAGTCTCTTAGCAACTTTGAAGTTTATAATACAGTATTGTTGCTTATAATTACTATGCTGTGCATTAGATCTCCAGGACTTATTTATCTACTAGTTGCAAGAAGTATGACTGTTGTTTGGAGCTTCTTTGTGTCCTTCTTCAAGTGTAGACTGTTTAGCTATACTCCTTATTGCTTGATGCGCTCAGTTTGCCCTCCTAATAGAACTGCTGGAGTTTATAAAACTCCATATAATTAGGCTTATGAAAAATTGCAAAGAAAAAATGAACTTGAATTAAAAAAATCAGAGGGTCTGGGTGTGCTTTAGTGCTAACATTTATGTGTGACCTTAGGCAAGTATCTGTACCTGAGCTGTAAAACAGTGATAATATCTACAATGCAGAGCTAAATGAGGACTAGAGATGATAAATGTGAAGCACGCAATATAGTTCCTAGCACATAACAGGTAAAAAGTAATTGACAGTTTTTATCAGAGTCTCAAATCTACTAAATACTACTTGATTACCTTGGGCAAGTCTCTTCATCTCTTCGTCTCAGTTTCTACATTGTTAACATGGGAGAAAAGATCTCCCCTCACCTCACTGAGTGTTAGGAGGGCAAACTGATCATGCATGATTTATATTTTTGTAAACTCCCAAGAGGTACAAAGTATTATTCATTGATCTTAAGGATGACAGGAAGATCCTCATTAAATTAAAAATACTGTTTAAAAAAACCTACTCTCCTCCTTGCTAACAGTAGCATCTCCAAATGCAAAGGAATATGTGGTGGACACCAAGTCCATTACCTGCCACCACTAAGACGTTTATAATATATCCTAGAAAGTCTGCTGCTCATGCTCACTAATCATTTCCAAGAAAAAAACATCCCTTCCCACTACTATTCTCAAATCAATTGCTCAGCAACTACACACAGAACACTCACTATGCACACAACCCTGAGCTAAATGCTGAGGGACATTCACTCAGAACATCACTTCCTGCCCTCAAAAAAAACACAGGTTATTTCTGTTGGGAGATAATTCTTATGCAATTAGAGGGCACTGAATCTGCATTCTAGGGCTGACTACCAGGAGACCATTGTATTTTTGAATGTGGCTTATGAAAATCAGTTCTATGACTTAGCCATAACTTCAAAAAAGAAAATGCTGGGGCCGGCCCGGTGGCGCAAGCGGTTAAGTGCGCGCGCTCCGCTGCGGCGGCCCGGGGTTCGCTGGTTCGGATCCCGGGCGCGCACCGAAGTACTGCTTGGTAAGCCATGCTGTGGCGGCGTCCCATATAAAGTGGAGGAAGATAGGCACCGATGTTAGCCCAGGGCCATCTTCCTCAGCAAAAAAAGAGGAGGATTGGCGGATGTTAGCTCAGGGCTGATCTCCTCACAAAAAAAAAAAAAAAAAAAAAAAAAAAAAAAAAAAAAAAGAAAATGCTAAGTTGTGTCATATAGACTCCCAGTGCTGTACTGGAGAAGGAGTGATATAAACTCAGGTCAGAAAGCTTTCCCAAGGAGATATACCTTGAAAGATGGGTATGATTTGGATGGGCTTAGTATAGACTGGTAGGAAATGGGATTTTCTCATGAGATAAACCATACCAACAGAAGTACAGAGATGAGAAAAAGCCTGATGAGAGAGCAGTCTGTTTGAGGGTAGGGTATACACTGTAAGTTTAATGATCCAGTTTGAGTTTGACATTGATAACTCTTAGAGCTATCAACAAGTGCCTTATATCTTATAGTTAACCTAAGGATCTATTATGATAATGTCTTTGCCTCCTAAAATATCTAATGGTGGACAAAAATAACAATGTCACCTCCCCATCCTCACCCCACACACTCTGAACCATTCCCTACCCCATCCTTCCAAGAATGCAGGCTTTCACCCACCTCCGTGTCGTCTTCCTTTTTCCTCTTGTTTATTGACTCACTTCCTTCTTCATCTTCTTCTTCCTCCTCTATGATTCCTTCCACTATAGATTTTGAGCCTTCTGGACTTGTAATTCCTTCACACCTAGGTTTAAAAAAAAAAGTGCTATCACATACCTCTCTTCTATACACAAATCATCTCAGAGATACTGATACATACGGCCTTTTATAATCAAATGTTAGCTAAAACTTAACAACGCTCCTGGGAGAAGGGGGATGTGAAAAATGTGCATTTTTAAAATGTGTAAAAGTAGATCAAGGCTGTGGAAGGTCAGGGCCAATGTATGACTATACTCCAAGGGCTGGTTTCCAGTACTTGCACCAATAGTGACCCACAAAAGGGAGTAACCATTTCCTGAGGCATGGTGACAAGAGTTTTATTGGCATTATCTTACAGAATGCTCCTAACAATCTTATGAAGTAGGCCTGAAGAGTTAAAAAAAAATTGCCCAGGATCACCTAGCTTATGAGTGGATGAAGCGGGGAGGCAAATCCAGGCCCAATTAACTCTAAAGCATAGTGCTTTTCTACTGTACCCTGCTTACAGTAGAACAAGGCTCAGACAGAAAGGTAAAAGGTCCCCACTTTTTAATTAGCCGACAGAAACTGGCAATTACAATAATCATGGCCAGCTGAACCTTGGAGATTAGAACATCTGATCCAACCAATTATTGTTGTTGTTTTTCCTCTAAAAAAAAATCTCTTTATTGTGTAATTAGGTATAAAAATTATTACTATATGAACAGCTGGTACCATAATTCCTTTTAGAATTCATTGGAAAAAATACACTGACAAGTGTTAAAGGTAAAAATCCCAAGGGCCTAGGTAGCAGCTAGTGCCAAGGTCTGCTCTGCACAACAGAGAAGAATTTGTAATTTTGCCCTTGAAAGGGAGAGAAAAGGAAGAATAGGAAAGAGAACAAGCAAGATAAAAAGAGACTTGGACAAACTGAAGGCTCAGTGAAACTTTGGTGGTAGATTTTAAAAACAACAACTCCAGCCGGCCCAGGAGCATAGTGGTTATGTTCGCGTGCTCCACTTCGGCGGCCCAGGGTTCACAGGTTTGGATCACGGGTGCAGACCTACACACGGCTCATCGAGCCATGCTGTGGAGTCGTCCCACATACAAAATAGAGGAAGACTGGCATGGATGTTAGCTCAGGGACAATCTTCCTCAAGCAAAAAGAGGACAGAACTTGAAAACACCAATGCGTAAAGATACATGCACCCCTGTGTTCATTGCAGCATTACTCACAATAGCCAAGACTTGGAAGCAACCTAAGTGCCCATCAAGGGACGAATGGAGAAAGAAGATATGGTATATCTACACAATGGAATACTACTCAGCCATAAGAAACAATGAAATCCAGCCATTTGTGACAACATGGATGGACATTTCGGGTATAATGCAAAGTGAAATAAGTCAGAGGGAGAAGGTCAAATACCGTATGATTTCCTTCATTAAGTAGTAGATAATAACAACAATAAACAAACACATAGAGACAGAGATTGGATTGGTGGTTACCAGAGGGGAAGGGGGGAAGGAGGAGGGCAAAAGGGATAATTCGGCACATGTGTGTGGTGATGGGTTGTAATTAGTATTTGGGTGGTGAACATGATGTAATCTATGCAGAAATAGAAGTATAATGATGTACACCTGAAATTTATACAATGTTATAAACCAATGTTACTGCAATAAACAAAAAATTTAAAAAAAAAAGAGGAAGATTAGCAACAGATGTTAGCTCAGGGCCAATCTTCTTCACCAAAAAAAAAAAAAAAGAGAGAGAGAGAGAAACAACTTCTCCTTCTCTGTTTCCTCTACCAAACCTTCAGTGAAGTCTATGTCACAGGTATTTTGTTAAGTGGGGGTTTTCTATGGAACTTGAGGTACAATAGGTTTCACAAATAGGTCAAAGTAGCATAACAAATAAAAAAACATTTGCTCTGGATTTTCACAGCTATGATTGGGAGGTTCAAGAGAATTTCACCTAGATCAAGAAGGGAAGGAAGGTTCCAGCTGATATCTTTCCCAGCTGATATCTATGTGACAATGAACACACACACACACCTTTTTTTTTTTTTTTGGTGAGGAAGATCGGCCCTGAGCTAACATCTGCCAATCTTCCTCTTTTTGCTGAGGAAAACTGGCCCTGGGCTAACATCCATGCCCATCTTCCTCCACTTTATATGGGATGCCGCCACAGCATGGCTTGACAAGTGGTGCATCGGTGCATGCCCGGGATCCGAACCGGCGAACCCCGGGCCGCTGCAGCGGAGCACGCACACTTAACCGCTTGCGCCACTGGGCTGGCCCCCACACACACACACTTACATACACAGATTTACATATTAAGAGAAAACACCACTTAAGTTTACAGATTAAGTAAAATTTTAAAATCACTGAACTACCTGCCAAGTAACTTCCTTACAAAATGTTTTACCACTGCTTAAACAAGTCAGATCTCCAAATATTTAGGCATTGAAAAGTGGGCAGTCTCACAGCTTACTCAAAGCCTCTGCATTGTGTCTGCCAGATATTACTACTCAAATTGCCCTTTCAGGCACAAAATCCATAATATAGGCCTTGAAGTCAAATACACAGGAGTTTGAATCTGAGCTCTGTCATTCACTAGCTGTGTGATCCTCGGAAAGTCACATTACCTTTCTGAACTTCCATTTCCTCACCTATAAAACAATACTTACCTTAAAGAAGTATTGTAAGGATTAAATGAGATAGTGCAAATGAATTAACCAATCCAGGTAATGATCATCCATGTCTACTAACATCCAAAAAAAGAGACAACCAGACATTATGTGCTTCCTGATGGCAGTACACAATACCACCTATTCTTGCAAACAAATAAAAAACCAAAATAACAACAAACAAACCTGAACTTGATCAAATCTCTGGATCTAACAAACAATTTACCAATACAGGGAACAAAGGAACATATTAAATTACACCTTGAGGAATCAATCAGCAAATTCAGAGTGTGGAAAATTCTAGTAGGCAAAGAACCAAGATTCCTCAACAAATTAAATTGCAAGGAAAAAAAATGACAGAGATAGAAGTGGAACCTATAGATTAAAAGATACTTAAGAGATATATCAATCAACTGCTATGTAACTACTTTACTGTAATTCTGATTTGAACTATAAAAAAATTATTTATGGGACAATCAGAAATGTGAATACTGAATAGACATCTGGTGACATTAAGGAATTGCTAATTTTTTTAGGTGTGATAATGGTATTGTGATTGTGTTTAAAGTGTCCTTACGTTTTAGAGCATACTGAAATCTTACAGAGGAAATTATGTATTTGTCTGGAATTTGTTTCAAAATATTTTGTGCTTAGGGGAAAAAAATATGGACAAAGATGAAACATGACTGGTGATGAGTTAACATTGTTGAAAATGGGCAATGGCTACACCAGGGGTCACTGTATTATTCTATTTTTATATGTCTGAAAATTTTCCATTATATAAGGTTTTAAAAATGAGATAGTGTATGTAAAATACCTTGCACAGTGCCTGGCAAATAGCAGGCATTCAAAAACGCCATTATCATTTTCATCAACTCTGTGACCTGTCTGTTCCGCTGGTTTTGTGACTACATAGCAATGTCCAGGACTCATGTAACTCTATCCAGGAAGATCAACTGGGCTAAATAATCTTAGCTCACCCTTAGAATCTGGCTTTCACTAGGCTATGCTAAGCTTTTGTACTATAATTTCCTCACAACCAGGTTTGGCTTAGAAGGAGACTGTAACCAGAATGAAACCGTAGCTGCCAGCACTAGAGTGGACATTTAATTTTTAACGTCCATTCTTTGGGATTCTTCACCTTTTAACACCTAGAGTTGTGCTAATAAGGTAATCCAGTATTAAACAGAAGACATTATTTGGCTTTGGTATTTCTTCAAAAAAAATGAAAGAAAAAAGAAGAGAAAATCTATACAGCTGGCCCAGCTGAGCTCATTTGTAAAAATTACCTGAATTAATGAAAGTATTCATCAGGATGGTAGGAGAGGTGTATGAAAAATAAGCAATCTGTAATTCCCTCACCATGTTTCAGTCTCTAACCAGCCCAAGGGGGAAAAATAAGACCTACTGTTTTACTTGGCCAACCATTGAGACACGTGCAGACTCCAGATTTCGAATCTGGCCACTCTTCACACTAGAAGAGAAAAGTGAGAAGGGAAAGAGGTTATTTAACATCCATCTTATCATGTCACTAGGGTCAAATGAATAATTCTGCAGATTCTGTGGGACCTACTAAAAAGCTGTGGTTACCAATGTAGCTTACTATGGAGATTACCATCACTTTCCACTTGGTTATTATGGCTATAAGCCAAGTAGTAAAAAGTAAGTATTCAGTTCTGCAAATATTTACCAAGAGGATACTATGTGCCAGGCCTGTGTTCAAGAGGTATATAATTCAGTGGGGAGAAAGAAACATAAACAGTTAATTTTAAAGTATTAAGGCAAGGTTCAAAGGAATCACTTTATTCTGAATGAGGTTAGAGGAATATTCCCAAATGTTCTGCCTAAACTGAAGACTGAAAATAAGAAGTAAAGGGGAAGATAAAGGAGGGTGGTCAGAGCATCACAGGCAGTGGGCACATTGTGAAAGAAGGCACTGTAATGTAAAAACGTCAGCAGGATGAGGATTTTAGAGGACTAAGTGCAAGGAGAAGCAGCAGAGAGCAAAGGGGGAGTGTGACAGAATAGGCTAGGCAGGGGCCACCTCCTAGAGGGCCTTGCAATGCATGCTATAGAGCTTAAGAGCTTAGACTCCATCTTAATAGATTAGTCTTCTGAGAGTTGTCTACTTTAGTACACCTAAGAGCCAAGCAAAACGAGTGCATGTCCCAGGATACACCACCTGAAGCAGGCCACCAGAACACATTTCTTTAAATCTCATTTTTTAGCTTAAAAATTCATGTAAAATTTTAAAGTGCACCCCCGCTTAGATAATGACTTTGTTTCTTATTTTAATGATAAGCAATCAGAACGACTACTTCATTTTTCTACCACCAAGTGAATCTATAAGCCTACCAGTGCTTGTAATCATACACTCTGCCTTGATGACTGTTTAATATATGAAATATCTCCGTTCCTATTCAAGGCCAACCTTAGGCACTGGTTCCCATCCCCTCTTGCTTATCAAGACCTTGTTTCCTTTAGTTATGCTGTCTCTCCTGTGTCATCATTTTTTTCTCTCTAGTAGATATTATAAAACATCCTTTAAAAACATTCTCTAGCCTTTAAAAACATTCTCAACCCCACATTCACTACTAGATACTACCCATTTCTCTGCTCTCCTATACAACAAAACTTCTCAAAAAAGTTAACCTTACTTGTCTTCTCTACTTTGTTACCTCCCATCCTTTCATATCCCCAACTTATAGCAGGTTTTTATCTCCCACTCATTTTCTGAGATTTCCTTGGTCAAGGTCACTTCCATCATGCCAATTCTAACGGTCATTTCCTAGTCTTCACCTTAGTTGATCTCTCAGCAGCATTTGACACCGATGTTCTCTCCCTCCTTCTATAAACACTTGCTATACTCTCCTGGTTTTCCTTCTATCTCACCAACTTTTCAGTGCCTTTTCAGTTTTCTTTGTTGGATCTTTCTCTTCTTCCCAAGCTCTAAACATTGTGGAGTATCTCAAGGCTCAGTTCTTGGATCCTTTTTCTATCAACATTAAATCCCTAGGGGATTGCATTCAGTCTTATAGCTTTAAATATTATCTATGTGATGATTCTCCAATTTATCTTCTTCTAACTCTTCTAACTAGTATATATATACAAGTGCCTACTTAACATTTCCACTTAGATGTATAATAAGCATTTCTGCTTATCCAAACAAAAATCCTTATTCCCTGCCCCTTACCCACTCCCAAATCTACTTCTCTTTGTCTCTACTGTTCACCCAATTTCTTGGGCTAAAAACCTAGAAGTCATCCTTGAGCGCTGTGCCTCAGTCTCTCCCCCAACATCCAATCCATTAGGCAGTCCTGTCAGTTCTACCTTCAAAATACATTCCAAATGTGACCACATTACTTCCTCTGTTGCCATCCTACTCTGTGCTTACCTTCATTACTCTCCTATACTACTACAACTGTCTCCTAAACAATTTCCCACTTCCGTTATCACCCCCACTCCCCACTCTTTCCCGTATTCTGTTTTCCTCAGAGCAGCCAGAGTGGTGGAACTGAGATGCAAATCCATTATCTGTCCAACTTCAAAGCCCAGGCTCTTAATGACTATACCCTACTGCCTCTCATTAGGATGACCAAGAGAGCAAAGGCAAGTTCACTTCACTTTAAATTGTTACTGAATTAAATAGGCTGGCCTTATTTCAGCATCTTTTTTTTTTTTTTTTTAATCTAGAATAGCCAAAATGGCTATGAGTCATAAACGCGATTCAGATATCCAGCAGAGTACAAAACAATATTACCAAATATTTCATAGTATTCTTTCTGAGTCTCAGGCTCTGAAAGTAGGTTCTAAAAATCAGTGGCTCTCATAGAATCCAGAACATTTTAACATTCAACAACAGAACACTTATCCTGCATCCAGCAATAGAATCAAGACTCTACCTCCTTTAAGAGAAGGCCCACCATGACCTCTAGGCTGGATTGGGTACCTATCTTCTGTGCCTCCTATGCTTCCTTCACTGTGTTGTGTTTATGTTTACTTGTTTGTATCCACAGTTTTTGATGATAGGAACTAAGCCTGATTCATCCCAGTTCTTAGATCAGGTACTGACACATCTTACATACTAAAAAAATGTGTACTGAAAAAATCTAAAAAGTTATTTGGAATAATTTTCTCACTAGTTGTTACTGGGGAAGTAGGCAGGGTGCCCGAGGTACATGTTGAGCCGGCAGCAGCTGCATTCTCAATGCTGTGCTGCCCAAGATGGAGCGATCTTTGGTGCTTCTGAGAGAAAAGGAATACTGCATCATGGTAGTGTGAACAAGGGGTGGTAGAAGTGACCCCACCAAACACCAACATCGTTCTGGCAAGCCACATCTGGCATGAGAACCTCTGTCCCAGGAAAATTTCCTAGGATGTATTTACCAGGTCCTTAATTTCCACTTGATATCTCTCATTCAGTTAATGGATATGTTCTGCCTGTTAGGGCAGCCAGCAGTATGCTATATGCTATATGAAAGTACCAAAGAAACAGAGAATAGCTTCTGCCCTTTGATGTACGAAAATTAACAATATAAGCATATCCCTTAAGGGAGGATCAGAAGACTTAAGGGGTAAATAGTACAAAATAATATAGTCTTAAAGGTCTCTAGAAATTTTACTGAGGAGTGATCTGGGTGGTTTAGAGGAGTTAAAGAAAGGGTTCTGAAGAAGGGACTGGAGATGGATTTTGAAGAATAGGTAGGAAGACAGTATAATGAAGATATTTTATCCCAAGACTGATCTCCTTGGGGGAGGGAGAGCCTTTTGCTCATCTCTGAATCTTCACCCTTTAGCACAAAGTAAGCATTTAATAAACATTTAATCAAATAATTGATTGAATTAATGAATAATTTAATGACTGAACAGCCTTTACTTAAGTGAAGCCATAGTCAAGTCTGTCAGTGGTCTTTACAAAAATTATTTACCCAAAGGGTTTTTATTTACCCAAAACCCAAATAAAAACTGAGAAAGGAACCTACATCCATGCTCTGCTCTGTTTCTCCATCATTTTCTCTGGAACAAAGAAAGTGAATCTAGAACCATGGAACATCAGAGGTAGAAGAGGCCTTAGAGTCTCATTTAGTCCAAACTCTCACCTTAGAGATGGGAACAGCCAGACAGCAGATGATCCACAATTACTAAGATTCTAGAAGGTACTATAGTGTATTGGAAAAAGGATGGGTTTTAGAAAACTGAGCTAAGTCTGAAACATTTGAAATACTAAAAAAAAAAATTTCTGCTCCTTACATAAATCTTTCCACACATGATTATTACAATAAAGCTAAGGCTTGGAACCTGAACGATTCCTTTGCACTTAACGCTTGAGCTGATGAAAAAGGAAAGCTATAATCAAACATTTAAAATATAGACAATATAGATTTGTGGGTTACCTCCATTCAATGGCATTCTCCAGAGACTTGAAGGTTTTAGGACGGCCACGTAAGAAATTCTGCATGCTATTAAGTGCATCCATGGCTGTACCTAGAAGTTAAACAAAAATGTTAACCACAGCACTTAAAATATTCTGAGCATTTACACTTACTGGGTCAACTGTATACATCTGCTCTCAATGATAGCAGAATTCAGTGATGCTTAGGGGAAAAAAGACGTAGGTTAAGAAAATTCAGAAGACTGATGTGATAGCCAGCTTCCAAGACGGCCTCCAGTGATTTCTGACCCCTGGTATTCACTTCCTTGTGTAGTCCCACCACACTGAATAGGACTGATTTATATAAGCAGTAGTGTGACTTCTGAGGCTGGGTCATAAAAGACATGGCAGCTTCTTTTTAAATGTTAAATAAAATGATGAGACATACATACAAGTGAAATATTATATAGCCATAAAAGATATTTATGAAGAGTTTCTGATGATATGGAAAATTGTTATCTAATGTGGGGTGTGGGCAAAACAGGTGAACGTGTCAAAAGGTACAAACATTGTGACTATACAGCATGGTGACTATAGTTAATAATACTGTACTGTAAATCTGAAAGTTGTTAAGAGAATAGATCTTAAAAGTTCTCATCACAAGAAAAAAAATTTATAACTATGTGTGGTGATGGATGTTAACCAGACATATTGTGGTGATCATTTCGCAATATATACACATATTGAATCATGTTATACACCTCAAACTAATACAAAGTTATGTTAATTTTATCTCGATAAAAAAAAATACTTGGAATGCTTTTGCCATAAAGTTACATTAAGAGGAAGATATAAAAGACAGAGGGACATACTTTTAAGATGAGTGAAATCAACAATAAATTAAAACAAGATAACAATAGTTTACCATGGATGTTTCTTATAAGTCAAAAGATTTTGATTTGGTCAGCACTAAGAAAACTTACCTTCCACAACATCAATCATGCACAGACCCAGGAGGCTTGGCACCAGGTTGGATGATGCTGTGTGGACAGCAATGGCACCACCCATGCTATGTCCAATAAGCATAATTGGAGGAGGGAGGTCCCCATACATGGCTTCAACCACATTGCCGACATCTCTGCAAAGAGAAGGAAAAAAAGGCTGGGAACGCTCTCTGACGATACTATAAAAATAGTTGTCTTTACTAACTTCTTCCTTTGGTCTGTAACTAATAGTTCTAGGACTGTAAAGGTCTACTGGGCCATCTTGCAAATGTAAATCTATGTAAATCTCCTACCTAACATGCCCCCCAATATCTATACATGCAGCCACACATCTAGCTCTTCTGATAAAAGGCAATTTAAGGACTATGAACCCAAATTTTCTGATTTTTCTTTACATAACACTTTCACTGTTCTACACATTTAGTATAATTACATAAACATATACCTTTATTTTAAACCTAAGCTTGAAACTCTGGACAAATCATTTAACTGCTGTATACCTCAGTTTCCCCATCTATAAAACAGGAAAACAATTTTATTAAGCATTATAATGTAGTGAAGTTTTCAGTCACAAGATGAATTGCAACCTCAGTTTATTTTTTACCATGTGGACTTGGGTTAGTTAGTAATCTCTCAAATAGAGTTTCAACATTCATAAAATGAGGATAAGAATATCATTTACTATACTGGATTGCTTTGAGGATTAACTGCGACAGTGAAAGTGCTTTAGGTAATATAGACATTTTAAAGTCACTCCTCCACTCCCAACATTTTAACTATGTTTCTTCTTCCAATCCATGTGCATCTGATATCTTTCCATTTCTTTATGTCTTTATCGAGTTCTTTCAATAATGTCTTGTAGTTTTCATTGTATAGGTCTTTCACTTCCTTGGTGAGATTTATTCCTAGACATTTTATTCTTTTTGATGCAATTGTAAATGGTATTATCATTTTGAGCTCTCTTTCTGTTAGTTCGTTATTAGCATACAGAATGCAACTGATTTTTGTAGGTTGATTTTGTACCCTGCGACTTTGCTGTAGTTGTTGATTATTTCTAATAGTTTTCCAATGGATTCTTTAGGGTTTTCTATATATAAAATCATGTCGTCTGCAAATAGTGAGAGTTTCACTTATCGTTGCCTATTTGGATTTCTTTTTCTTGCCTAATTGCTCTGGCGAAAACCTCCAGAACTATGCTGAATAAGAATGGTGCAAGTGGGCAGCCTTGTCTCCTTCCTGTTCTCAGAGGAATGGCTTTCAGACTTTCCCCGTTGAGTATGATGTTGGCTGTGGGTTTGTCATAAACAGCCTTTATTATGTTGAGGAACTTTCCTTCTATACGAATTTTGATGAAAGTTTTTATCATAACTGGATGTTGGATCTTGTCAAATGCCTTCTCTGCATCTACTGAGATGACCACGTGGTTTTTATTCCTCGTTTTGTTGATATGGTATATCACGTTGATTGATTTGCGGATGTTGAACCATCCGTGTCCCTGGTATAAATCCCACTTGATCGTGGTGTATGATCTTTTTAATGTATTGCTGTATTCAGTTTGCCAATATTTTGTTGAAGACTTTTGCATCTATATTCATCACCAATATTGGCCTATAATTTTCCTTTTTTGTATTGTCTTTGTCTGGCTTTGGTATCAGGGTGATGTTGGCCTCGCAGAATGAGTTAGGAAGTGTTCCATCTTCCTCTATTTTTTGGAATAGTTTGAGAAGGATGGGTGTTAGATCTTCTTTGAATGTTTGGTAAAATTCATTGGAGAAGCCGTCTGGTCCTGGACTTTTATTTTTTGGGAGGTTTTTGATTACTATTTCAATCTCTTTCTTTGTGATTGGTCTATTCAGGTTCTCTATTTCTTGTTGGTTCAGTTTTGGGGGTGGTATGAGTCTAAGAATTTATCCATTTCTTCTAGATTGTCCAATTTGTTGGCATATATTTTCTCATAGTATTCTCTTAAACCTTTGTATTTCCGTGGTATCCATTGTAATTTCTCTTCTTTCATTTATAATTTTATTTATTTGAGTCTTTTCTTTTTTTCTTAGTAAGTCTGGGTAAGGGTTTGTCAATTTTGTTTATCTTCTCAAAGAACCAACTCTTTGTTTTATTAATCCTTTCTACTGTTTTATTGGTCTCAATTTCATTTATTTCTGCTCTAATTTTTATTATTTCTCTCCTTCTGCTGACTTTGGGCTTTGTTTGTTCTTCTTTTTCTAGTTCTGTTAGGTGTAATTTAAGGTTGCTTATTTGTTGAGGTGGGCCTGTATTGCTATGAATTTCCCTCTCAGGACTGCTTTTGCTGCATCCCATATGAGTTGGTATGGCATATTTTCATTTTCATTTGTTTCCAGATATTTTTTTATTTCTCCTTTAATTTCATCAATGATCCACTGGTTGTTCAGTAGCATGTTGTTTAATCTCCACATCTTTGTCACTTTCCCAATTTTCTTCTTGTGGCTGATTTCCAGTTTCATAGCATTATGGTCTGAAAAAATGCTTGTTATGATTTCAATCTTCTTGAATTTATTGAGACTTGACTTGTTTCCCAACATATGGTCTATCCTTGAGAATGTTCCATGCATACTTGAGAAGAATGTGTAGTCAGCTGTTTTTGGATGGAGTGCTCTGTATATGTCTACTAGGTCCATCTCGTCCAGTTTTTCCTATAAGTCCACTGTTTCTTTATTGATTTTTTTGTCTGGATGATCTATCCATTGATGTAGGTGGGGTATTAAGATTCCTTACTATTATTGTGTTGTTGTTAATATCTCCTTTTAGGTTTGTTAATAGTTGCTTTATGTACTTTGGTGCTCCTGTGTTGGGTGCATATATATTTATAATTGATATGTCTTCTTGGTGGAGTGTCCCTTTTATCATTATATATTGCCCCTCTTTGTCTCTCTTAAACTGTTTTATCTTGAAGTCTACTTTGTCTGATATGAGTATAGCAACACTTGCTTTCTTTTGTTTGCCATTAACTTGGAATATGGTCTTCCACCCTTTCACTCTGAACCTGTGTTTGTCTTTAGAGCTGAGATGTGTTTCCTGGAGGCAGCATATTGTTGGGTCTTGCATTTTAATCCATCCTGCCACTCTGTGTCTTTTGATTGGAGAGTTCAATCCATCTTCATTTAGTGTAATTATTGATATATGAGGGCTTAATGTTGCTGTTTTATTGCTTATTTTCTTTTGCATTTCCTTTGTTTCTTGTCCCATGTGTTTCAGCCTGCCAGTTCAGTTTGGTTGTTCTGTCTTATGATTCTTTTAGTTTTCTCTTTATTTATCTTATGTGATTTTGTTCTGATTATTTGTTCAGTGGTTACCTTGAGGTTTGTATAAAAAATCTTGTGTATGAGATAGTCCATTATCTGATGGCCTCTCATTCCCTTTTACTAAGTCCATTCAATCTCTTTCCTCTTCCCCTTCTAAGTTATTCTTCTCACAACTTATTCTATCTTGTGTTGTGGGTGTGTGTTTAAAGTGATGAGGTTATATTTATTTTTGATGATTTCCTTCCTTTGATCTTTGATTTTGGTATTTAAGTGGTTGCTATCCTATTCCAGTGAAGATCTACTATTTTTCTGAATTTGTCTACCTATTTTTCTCCTTGCTCCAAGCTTTGTACTCCCTTTCTCTTCTTTTTTTCAGGCCTGAGGGCCTTCTTGAGCATTTCTTGCAGTCGTGGCGTCGTGGCTATGAACTCCCTTAGCTTTTGTTTATCCGGGAAAGTTATTATTTCTCCATCATGTTTGAAGGATATTTTTGCTGGATAGAGTATTCTTGGCTGAAAGTTTTTGTCTTTCAGTATTTTGAATATATCATTCCAGTCTCTCCTAGCCTCTAAAGTTTCTGTTGAGAAATCCACTGAGAGCCTGATGGGAGTTCCTTTGTACGTTATTCTTTGTTTTTGTCTAGCTGCCCTTAATATTGTTTCTTTGTCATTGACCTTTGCCAGTTTTACTACTATATGCTGTCAAGTGGGCCTTTGCCTGTTCACATATTTAGGTGACCTGTTGGCTTCACTTACTGGTATTTCCTGCTCCTTCCCCAGATTTGGGAAGTTCTCAGCTATTATTTCCTTGAATAGGTTCTCTGTTCCTCTTTCCCTCTCTTCTCCCTCAGGAATACCTATAATTCTTATGTTACATTTCCTAATTGAGTCGGATATTTCTCAGAGACTTTCTTGATTTCTTTTTAGTCTCAGTTCTCTCTCTTCCTCCATCTGGAGCATATCTGTATTCCGATGCTCTATAATGCTAATTCTTTCCTCCATATTGTCAGCTCTGTTCTTTAAAGATTCCATATTCTCCTTTATCTCCTCCATTGTGTTCTTCATTTCCATCAGTACTGATTGCTTTTTCTTTATGATTTCAATCTCTTTTGTGAAGAAACTCCTTATCTCGTTGACTTGTTTATCTGTGTTTTCTTGTATTTCGTTGAGCTTTTTTATGATAGTTATTTTGAATTCTCTGTCATTTAGGTTATGGATTTCTGTGCCTTCAGGGTTGATTTCTGGGTGCTTGTCATTTTCCTTCTGGTCTGGCGATTTAACGTACTTTTGCATCGTGGTTGCTGTATTGCCTTTGTTTTTCCTCATCCTGGGAATATCTGGTTGCAGTTTCCACCTGCCATCACTGTGTGGGAGTCAAGGGCTGTGTAATCTGAACCCCCTGCGCTCTGCTGTGGCCATTCTGCTGCCACAGGCCAACTGCACTCCGCTCCACCTTGGCTGTTCCGCTGCCGCGGACCGCCCAGGCTCCGCCCTGGCTACTGTGCCACAGGCCGCCTGCACTCCGCCGGGGCTGCTCAGACTGGTCGGTTGAGCTGCAGTGTCGGGCATGCGGGAGGCGAGGGGCTCTCTCCCTTGCCCGCTGGGTCTCGGGGCAGGGGGGGCTTCTCATTCGCCCCTCGTTATCCACTCTCCCGGGGTGCTCAGATGTTGATGGCACCCCTGCAGCAGTTTGAGTCCTCTGTGTGGAGTTTCTCACTGGCTGAGAGAGCTTGAAGGGCTATGGTTTCCCTGCAGAGGGCCACTCCTCCCCTCTCTCTGGGAGCCGCGCGACCCAAGTAGCCGATCTGGTAGGGAGGGAGAAGATTTCTCCTTACCTCTCCCCACTTCCTCCGGGGGCCCCAGCATGTCGACTCTCAGATGTGCAGCAGTGTGGGTTTTTCCAATGTCTCTCTGTGCAGTGTAAGTGTCTCTTGTTGGTCTATGCTTGACCCTTTTGTTGTATCTTATCGGGGGAAGAGTTTACTGGAAAGCTCACTCAGTCATGGTGCTGACGTCACTCCTCCACTCCCAATATTTTTGTTGCAGAGTGCCTTTGGTTAGATACGGCCCTGTGAATAGCTTCCCCTGCACCCTACAGGGCAGATTTCTAGCAAGTTCTGCCAATATGGCATCAAAGTGACTTCTCTGCCTTCAGTAAACCATAGTCATGCCCGTTCCAACAAGGTCGAGATCTCAACCTCTTCCATCAGTGTTCTATCTCAAGCCCAAAGGGATAGTGGCTGCTTCTTACCTCGGCTATTCCTGTATTCTTTCTTTCTTTTTATGAAATTTTTTCTAGTTTCACTGAGGTAAATTGATAAATAAAATTGTAATATATTTAAAGTGTACAACGTGATGATTTGATATACATATACATTGTGAAATGATTCCTACAGTCAAGTTAAGTAACCCTGTATTCTTTAGTGTTTTCTTTACTTCTTACTAGCCAATTCCTCATGACTCCAATCCCTCGTCACAGTCAATAAATCTTTACATTAAACTTTCCCTGGGCTGGCCCCATGGCTTAGCGGTTAAGTGCGCGCACTCCGCTGCTGGCAGCCTGGGTTCAGATCCCGGCAGTGCACCGATGCACCGCTTCTCCGGCCATGCTGAGGCCACGTCCCACATACGGCAACCAGAAGGATGTGCAACTATGACATACAACTATCTACTGGGGCTTTGGGGGAAAAAAAAGGAGGAGGATTGGCAATAGATGTTAGCTCAGAGCCGGTCTTCCTCAGCAAAAAGAGGAGGATTAGCACGGATATTAGCTCAGAGCTGATCTTCCTCACAAAAAAGAAAATAAAAAGTAAATAAAAAATAAAAATGGGGCTGGCCCTGTGGCACAAGCAGTTAAGTGCGTGCGCTCTGCTGCGGCGGCCCGGGGTTCGCCACTTCGGATCCCAGGCACGCACCGATGCACTGCTTGGCAAGTCATGCTGTGGCGGCGTCCCATATAAAGTGAGGGAGGATGGGCACAGATGTTAGCTCAGGGCCAGTCTTCCTCAGCAAAAAAAGAGGAGGATTGGCAGATGTTAGCACAGGGCTGATCTTCCTCACAAAAAAAAAAAAAACTTTCCCTGTTAGGATTTCTCTCTCCTGATTGTCCCAGACTGATACATTATTAGCCAATAATGTATTATTAATTAATGTGTTAATACATTAATTAATAATTAATTCTTCAGTTTCCTCTAGAATGTCGGCCAAGCCATCATCACCCTTTGTCTGGCTGCCTGGCCACTTAGATGATGTATTTCACTTTTTTGTCAACAGTCGAGAAACCCTTTAAAGCCTTAAAAATCATTCACAAATCTTTCTATAGTTATCACTAACTGGCTTGATTATTTCAGGCTTTCTTCTGCTTTTTTTTTTTTTTTTGTGAGGATGACTAGCCCTGGGCTAACATCCGTGCCCATCTTCCTCTACTTTATATGGGACGCCACCACAGCATGGCTTACCAAGCGGCGCGTTGGTGCGCGCCTAGGATCCGAACCTGCGAACCCCGGGCCGCCGAAGTGGAGCTCACACACTAAACTGCTTGCGCCACTGGGCCAGCCCCAGGCTTTATTCTTCTCACATTACAAAAGCATTAGGAACAACTAAGGCAACAGATTTGTGGCTCCCTTTTTGTAGTTTCTCAGGCGTATGTTCACTGAATGGAATGGTACTCATACATTCTTATTTCTCTCTCTCTCTGCCAAGTACTATAGTTGAATGACCACAATTCTGGTCTACTAACTGTGTGACCTCATACAATTATTCAACCTATCTAAGCTAGTTTCCTCACTGGTAAAAAATTGATAATATCTACACTTCAGAATTAATGATGTATAATAATTAAAATAAATAACTTAATTAAATTAATTATTTATTCTTGATAAATGCTTAATTTATACTTAATAAAGCCTAACAGTAATAGCACCTACTATACCAATAAAATTATGGCCATATGACTTTGGGTTCTGAAGGGAAACAGTTTACTCAGATTAAAGCTGCTAAAGTAAATAAAGGATAAGATATTTTTAGCCAAAGTTGGTCAAATACTTGAGAGGGCATGTATTAAGTACATGAGAGAGCATGTATTAAAGGAGGGTAGTTAGAAGAATCCTGTTTACAGTATAGGATAGCAGTTCCCAAACACCATTCATAGGACTGGCTGCATCAAATTCCTTTATAGAGCTTTAGCTAAATATAAATGCCCAGATCCCACTGGTAGAAGTGCTAATTCAGTAGGTCTGGGGTAGGCCAAATCATTTGTATTTTAATCATTTTTCACATGATTCTGATGAGTGACCAGGTTTGAGAGCCACTGTAGATGCTACACCCATCTTTTACTTTGAGGTCCAGGGTATAATTAGTTATTCTTTAATACCCTGTTCCCTTCTTACTATGAAGTTGGACAAAGCATGTGAGCAGGATACCTTAAGAACATCTCACAACATCTCTTGCATACAACTACTTTTCCAAGCATGGGTTCCCAATAGATAACCAGATTCTATTCAACTCTGTCAACAGAAAAAAGCTTTTCATAAGTCAACACAAATTAACTGTGCCTCAAAAAATTTTCAAGTGCTTTATGTGCTGACCATCACATTGAATATACCAATAAACACAGAGGTTTCTTTCAAGATTATATAGTAAGGAGACACCAGATAGAGGAAAGAGAACAGAAGTAAAATTTTCTCTGTGCTAATTATTGTCCAACAATCTTACCACGAGAGTGATAAAGTTATACTACTATTTATAACGGTAATGGAAGCCAGGTGATGTATAAACAATATTAGATTACTTACTTTGCCATTGTTTCTGCAGACAGGTCTTCAGAATTTTTGACTTTTGTTTCACCTAAAAAGAAAATATTTTAAAAATAAAATTCCCAAGGATAGGAAGTATAAAAGCAAGAGTAGTCTCTTTCAAAAATCTCACTTTTGGACAATGAAATGGGGACTTTATAATTGGATAACTGTCCCCAATGAAATGGGGACTTTATAATTGGGCTTAGCAAGGATTTCCTATGTTACAGATGCATCTTTATAGTTGGCCACCCTAAGGAGGATAATTACAGTAGCCTAGCAAAGATTTATCCACATTCCTTATACATCACCAGCATCAGAATTTGGCTACATTAAAGGACATTTTCTTAGATAAATAACAACAAATATATACACATGTGTAGGTATGTTTATAAAATATTTATAAAAACTGAAAGCTAGGATTTCTCTTGGAATGCCCAAATGGAACAGACCAGGTTATTTTAAGGCTACACTGAAATTTGCCATATTAATACTATTCAAAGGGCTTGGCAAATATGTCATTGAGTCAGTGACTAATTAAGAACTTTACTCACCATGACCTCGAAGATCCAAAGCCACAATCCTACATTGAACCCTACTAATGATCGCTGCCTAGGAGGAAAAGGAAAAGGAGTAAGATACATCTGGGTTAGCAAATCTTTCCCCATTACCAGTGATAACTTTGAACCACCATTAAGATTCAAGGATCTCAAGAGAATCAAAAGATTTTCTACTTTTAAGGAAAATTTTTAAAATGATGATTCTCTGGGGGTTTTTTGTGCATATTCTGGTTCTATCCCAACTTCAAAATGTGGCTTTCTCCACCTAAATCCCTCTTTAAACTCGAACTTTTCCTAGCTTTTCATGAAACACAGAATAAGCACATCTAAGCAATGACCCTCTGAGCTCTGCTATTACCTATGATTTTCATTCATATTCCTTGGTTATCCTTGCTCTGGAACAGAAATTCCCTAGATAAGGATCATGAGTCAGTTTATATTTCAGGTCAGGATATCACACAAATGTGATTTGTGATCACACAAATTCAGACCATGAAATAACCCTGAAAACAGTACAAGTCATGAAATCTACCAAAGGTTCACTTAAGATAAATGCAGCAGTACACATAAGCTTGTACCACAGTTAAATAAAAATATATTGAAAAAGAAATCATAATACTATGGGGAGGTACAATTTTAGAGGTTTAAACAAACCTGAAATAATTGGGGATCTTCTTCCTCAAATGAACTAGATTCTTTGACAATAATACATCACAATTAGTGTTAGTAAATGTCATCAGTATTTTTTAACTTCTAAGAATAAAATAGGAAAACTATCTAGCCTAAGCCTCACATTTTATGAATGAGGAAACTGAGGCCAAGAGAAAGGAAATTATTTACTCAGGGTCACATAACAAGTTATAAAAGTTATATAACGAGTTAGTTGTAAAAACAGAACCAGAATCAAGGTGAGTTACCAATATAATGGTCCATGTATAACACAAAACAAGTCAGATTTCTTTTCTTTTTTTTTTTTTTTTTGCTGAAGAAGATTTCCCTTGAGCTAACATGCACCGCCAATCTTCTTTTTGCTTGAGGAAGACTGTCCCTGAGCTAACAACTGTGCCACTCTTCCTCTATTTTGTATGTGGGTCACCACCTCAGCATGGCTGACAAGTGGTGTAGGATGGACTCCAGGATCCAAACCCACAAACCCAGGCCACCAAAGCAGAGTGCGCCAAACTTAACCACTACGCCATGGGGCCTGCCCCAAAACAAGTCAGATTTCTTAAATCACGTTTTCCCCTCATTTTCAGTGATTAAATATATCATCTTGAATATAGTCTCATTATAAAAATGTTGAAAACACAGGAAATTAATAAGACAGGTGGAAAAAAGAAATCCTTTGATTTGTCATCCAAATGTAGTCCCCATCATCTCTTTGGGTATTTCCTATGGTCTTTTCTTCCCCCCAGGTTCACTGAGATATTACTGACATATAACATATGTAAGTTTAAGGTGTACAATGCGATGATTTGATACACATGTATATTGCAAAATGATTAACACAATAAAGTAAGTTAACACCTCCATCCTCTCACTTAATTACCATTTTTTGTGTGTGTGGTGATATTTAAGATCTACTCTCTTAACTTTCCAGTACACAATACAATACAATTAATTATAATCACCACGCTGTACATCAGATCCTCAGAACTTATTCATCTTATAGCTGCGAGTTGGTACCCTTTGACCAATCTCTCTCCACTTCCCCCACCTCCCAGCCCTTGACAACAACCATTCTAATCTCTATTTCTATGAATTCAATCAGCTTTTTTAGATTCTGCATATGAGTGAGGACATGCAGTATTAGTCTTCCTCTGTCCAACTTATCTCACCCAGCATAATGCCCTCAAGGTCCTCCATGTTACTGCAAAAGGCAGGATTTCCTTTTTTTTTATGGTGGAATAATATTCCATTATGTGTGTGTGTTTCACATTTTCTTTACCCATTCATCTGCGGATGGATGCTTAGGTTGTTTCCATGTCTTGGCTATTGTAAATAATACTGCTATGAACATAGGAGTGCAGATATCTCTTCGAGATAGTGTTTTCATTTCCTGTGGATATATATCCAGATGTGGGATTGTTGGATCATGTAGTAGTTCTAGTTTTAGTTTTTTTGAGAAACCTCTATACTGTTTTCCATAGTGGCTGTATCAATTTACATTCCTACCAACAGTACAAAAGGGTTCCCTTTTCTCTGCAGCCTCATCAACACTTGTCTTTTTGATAACAGCCATTCTAACAGTTGTGAGGTGATATCTCATTATGGTTTTGATTTGCATTTTCCTGATGATTAGTGATGTCAAGCATCTTTTCATGCACCTGTTGGTCATTTGTATGTCTTCTTTGGAAAAATGTCTATTCAAGTCTTCTGCCCATTTTTTAATTGGATTGTTTTCTTGCTATTGAGTTGTATGAGTTCCTTATATATTTTGGATATTAACTCCTTATCAGATAGATGGTTTGCAAATATTTTCTCCCATTCTATAGGTGGCATTTTTATTTCGCTGATTGGTTTTTTTGTTGTGCGGAAGCTTTTTAGTTTGATGTGGTCCCACTTGTTTATTTTTGCTTTTGTTGCTTGCACTTTTGGTGTCATATCCAAAAAATCATTACCAAGACCAATGTCAAGGAGCTTCTTCCCTGTTTTCTTCTAGTAATTTTATACGTTCTGGTCTTTAAATCCATTTCAAGTTAATTTTTGTGAGCAGTATAAGATAGGGATCCAATTTCATTCTTCTGCATGTGGTTATCCAGTTTCTTAATAATATTTATTGAAGAGACTATCCTTTCCCCATTGAGTCTTCTTGGCTCCCTTGTCAAATATTAGTTGATCACATATGCATAGATTTATTCCTGAGGTCTTGATTCTGTTCCATTGGCCTGTGTGTCTATTTTAATACCAGTACCATATTGTTTTGATTACTATAGCTTTGTAATAGAGTTTGAAATCAGGGATTGTAATGCCTCTAGCTTTGTTCTTCCTTCTCAGGACTGCTCTGGCTATTCGAGATCTTTTGTTGCTTCACACGAATTTTAAGACTGTTTTTTCTATTTCTGTGAAAAATGTCATTGGAATTTCGATAGAGATTGCATCGAATCTGTAGACGGCTTTGTGTAGTACGGACATTTTAACAATATTAATTTTTCCAATCCATAAACATGGGATATCTTTCCATTTGTGTCTTCTTCAATTTCTTTCCTCAATGTCTTGTAATTTTCAGTGTACAGATCTTTCACCTCCTTGGTTAAATTTATTCCTAATTATTTTATTTTTTTATGCTAATGTACATGGAATTGTTTTCTTTCTTTTGCAGATAAGTTTGTTGTTAGTGTATTAAATCAGATTTTAAAAATCACCTAGAAAATCAAGTCTGTTTCTACTTCTATTACTCTAACTAATGAATACTTTTAAAGAAAACAAAGGGCTGAAATTCTACTATACATTGCTATTTGTTCCTGAAAGCTAATTTACAGGAATTATTTAATGCATTATGGTGGTAGTAAAGCCTTCAATGCCAAAAACAAATCTGTATTTTGGAATAAAATTAAGCGGCAAAGATAGCATCAAATTTGCTTGATTGCTTTACATTAAAAAAAAAAAAAACCCAACGTAAAACCAGGTCCACAAAACAGCAACAAAATATTCATTTGAAGGCAGTAATTGTCAATTCCAATTTTAACCTGAAAGCAGTAATTTATGATCTTATGTGCCTGTCAGAAACCACTGACAATAATAATAAAAACAGATTTTTCATTCACTTATTTAACAAATCTTTCTAAACTACATCTGCTAAAAATCTGGCACCAATTGAGTAATGGTGTTATGGTATGAAAAAGACAGGCAATATGCCTGCTCTCATGATGTTTACATTTTAGTGTGGCAGAGGAAGACTAGAAAATAATAAAGGAGCAAGGTAAATTTATCAATCTTTCTTTTATGGCTTTTACTTCTTGTGGCTAAGTTTAAGAAGGCCTGCTCCAAGGTCATATAGGAATGTTCTTATGGTTGGTTTTTTAAATTCAGTAGTCTAATCCATTTGGATTGTTATTTTTATCATACATTAAATTTCTTTTTATACATGAGCTTATTTCTTGATTCTTTCTGCCAATACCATACTATTGATAGAGTTTTAGAATATGTTTTGATATCTGAGAGGACAAGTCCCCTCTCTCTTGCTCTTTTTCAAAATTATCTCGGTTATCATTGGACATTTATTCTTCTGTGTGAATTTTAGAGTTTGTTGATCAAGTCTCATAAATTCCATTGAGATTTTAATGAGTTAGTCAGATTCATACAGGAACATGATTTCTCTATTCAGGTATTCCTTTATATTCTTCTGTGAAGTTTTACTGTTTTCTCCATAAATGTCTTATACTTTTTTAAAAAATAAGGATTATTCCCAAGTATTTTACAGCTGTGTTGCTTTTATGAATAGGATCATTTTTCCTATTATATTTCCAAACTTAGTAAGTGCTAGTATTTAGGAAAAGTAAATTTTTTTATCTTGACTTTGTAAACTGTGGCTTAATTAGTAGTTTGTCAGTTGATTTTCTTTGATTTCACAGGGAAACAATATTTACAAGTAATGACAATTCTCATTCTTTTCAAATTTTTAAAACTCATTTTTCTTTCTTGTTTTATTGTTTGGCTAAAACCTCCAGCGTAATGTTGAAAATAGCACCCTTATCTTGTCCTGGACTTTAAAAGGAAAGTGTCTTACGTTTCACCACTAAATACATTTATGTAATTTTCTGGTATATAAGTTTAATAAAGTTAAGGAAGTTTTTCATCTATTCCTAGTTGCCAAGAGTTTTCAGCATGAGTGGGTGTTGTAGTTAAACAAGTCTTTTTTCAGCATCAAGCAAGGAGAAAAATTAAGTACAGTGATAGATTTTCTAATGATGAACCATTCTTCACATTCCTGGGATAAAACCTAGTTGGTCATGGTGTATTCCTATTTTATTACACTATAGGATTCAATCTGCTGTTATTTTACTTAGGATTTTGCATTTCTTTTATAACCGAGATTGGCTCACAGTTTTCCTGCATTGTCATTGCCTGATTTTGGTATTAGACTGATGCTACTGTCATAGATAAATTGGGTAGCCTAAAACAGTACTATTCTAAGTAGTGTTTTTACATGGTGAAAAATTTTAATTGAACTTTCTCCTTTTGGGGAGAAATTAGCATTCCACAAGATATCAAATATTTAGAATTGGGTAACAAAAGAATAGCTTTTTAACTAGTCTTCCTGCCTCCATTTGTGTCTCCTGCCCAATCCATCATCTCTACTAATATCTTGATTATTTGAAAGCTCTTCAATAGCTCCCGATTACTTAAAACAGTGATACTCAACTACAAGTAGGTACATGTGTATCAAAATGCTCAGCTCCCCAGAACTTTACAATCTGGATGTGTCTGCAATTGTTTCAAGCAAAACATGCTTTCCACCCTCCCTAATTTCGACATGCCTAAGATATGTTTAATGTGGGCGAGGATGAGAGAAGTGTTGTGCTTAAAAACAGCTCCCACTGCTATTACTCTGAACTAAAAGATAAGGTGCAATTCCCTAGTCAGGTATACAAGGCCCTCCCATATTTTGCCCCTGTGATCTCTCTAGTCATCTCCTTCCCTGCTCCCCACCCTTACTCAAGCTACTTATAATTTTCAAATCATACTTCACTGTTACACTCTTCACTACCTTTGCGTTTCTCTCTCCTTGGATTGCCTTTTTACTAATCTAACTTCTATGCAGTCTTTAAAACCTATTTCACATGTTCCCTCACTTATGAAACTTTCCTTATAGTCACCTCAACCATCAGAGTTAATCATTCCCTCCTGTTACTTTTGTATCTTGTACATAGATGCTGTAAACTCATCTAAAACTAAGTGCTTCATCAAGCACTTTATCAAGAACCTCACATCTTTTGCTTATTCCCACAACCACTCTATTAACTAGGTGGTATTATATCCATTTTACAGATTAAGAAACTAAAGCTTGCTAGATTAAGCTGTTTTGAGATTCAAACCCCTGTCTGTTTGAGATAAAAGTTTCTTAAATTTTTTGCTGTATTATTTGTATACATGTGCCATCTCCATTTTTCCCACCTTCCCCATTAGACTTAAAACATCATATGAACAAGAGAATAGGCTATATGTTTAATTCTCCACTGTATCCATGGCACACAGCATAATGCCTGGTACAAAGTAAGAGTTTAACAAGTATTTGCTGATTGGCTGATCTTATTAAAGAGTGAACTCTCATTCTTCCATCCCTAGTAACCCAGCCCAAAACCTGGAATACAGAATATAGTTAGTAAATATTTGCTAACATGAACTGAATTAATTGCAAGAAGAAACAGGAACCAGTAGACGTTCAGATTCAATTCCTGGCTTCAATCAATTCATACTCGGTTGGTCCCAGGTCCCTCAGAGGTACCAAAGCTGAAAACAACTGGAGGCTGGCAAAACCTAGTCTGCTGAGGCTGCATGTGCTAATGAGCTCCTCTCCTCTCTCAGCCAAACTTCAACATCTGCTTACTTCTGGATTCTCCCACAGCAATCAGGTCAGTCTTTTATACCCAGTACTTGCTGATGGGAGAGGGCTATAGAAGCCCTAAGTATTACGCACTATATATAATCAACTTGATTATTATACCAAAGCTACAGTAATAACTAATTTATTGGATATAACCAAGGAATAAAGGATTCTGAAAATTTTTCTAAAAATCTAAAGCCTAACTTTTAAATCATAATTTCCTTCTATTAGTTATTTATTAGTTATAACCCTTTGATAGTTCCACAAAAATGACTACATATATATATATATATATATATATATATATTTTTTTTTTTTTTCTGTTACTAAAGCCAAAGTAGAAATGCTTTCTCTTGATAGTTAATAGGACGCCTTCAGGTGAATCCCTGGGACACCCTCCACCACCACCACCACCAAAAATAACCCACAAAACATTTAGATGGAAAAGGGGTTCTACTCAGGTCCAGGGATTTTTACACAATGACGGATAAGAAGGAACCTGGAAATATACATTCACAGTTAAATCCTATAACATGCATTATGCTGGTATACTACCAAGATGATGCTCACTTTTCCCCTGTAGATGGCCTGGGCTGCTTCAAAATAGTCCTAATCATTAGAAGTTCTGCCTATGTGTGTCAAAAATATATCTCTATGGTTTCTGCCCTGAGTCTCTACTCTTAAGCAGTGCAAAACTGGTCTTCAGAGAAACATGCACACTGAAGGCAGCTAGAAGTAGGTTTGAGTTTTGGTGCTGTCAGTGGCTGTGTGATTTCCCTAAATTTCACTGTTCTCATCTGCTTAACCGCATAGAAATACAGAAAGGATTAAATGGGATCATGCATGTAAGCACTTAGCACAGTACCTGGCACACAGTAAATGTTTAAAAGATGTGGCTGATTTTAAAAAATTATTATTATAATTGAAACCAAATATTACATTTCCAAAGTCTTTCCTTTTTTCAGGGCAAACACTTTCAGTTCCTTCAACTTTTCCTTGAATGCTATGGTTTCAAGTACTCTAAACCTGGCTGCTCTTTTCTGGACAAGTTCCAGTTTGCCAATCTCCCTTTAACATGTGGGACCCAGAACTGAACACAACCTTTGAACTGAATACAAACTTTTTCCTTTGAAAATAGTTTCCATTAAAGAAACAAACATGGGGCCGGCCCCGTGGCTTAGCGGTTAAGTGCGCACGCTCCACTACTGGCGGCCCGGGTTCAGATCCCAGGCGCGCACTGACGCACCACTTCTCCGGCCACGCTGAGGCCGCGTCCCACATACAGCAACTAGAAGGATATGCAACTGTGACATACAACTCTCTACTGGGGCTTTGGGGGACAAAAAGGAGGAGGATTGACAATAGATGTTAGCTCAGAGCCGGTCTTCCTCAGCAAAAAAAACAGGAGGATTAGCACGGATGTTAGCTCAGGGCTGATCTTCCTCACAAAAAAAAAAAAAGAAAAAGAAAAAACAATCTTTAAGTTATGAAAGTAATAAAAAACATAAAACTGTAAGAAAAGCCATAAAATAGAAAAACAGAAAAAAAAATCACTCAGTGTCCAGAATTGTTTTAAAAGGTTGTATAATATTCTGTCTTACAGGTACATCCAGTTTAACCATTTACTTATTGTTGGATACTGGGATTGTTAATTTTAGACAAACAGCTTTTTCCGCATTTCGTATTATTTCCTTAGATTCCTAAAAGTACAATTTCTGTGTCAAATGGTGTAAGTATTCTGATGATTCAATCCCAGTGCTAAACTTAACTTTCCAAAACAGCTCTATTTACAATGCGATCAGCAATGTTCAAAAGTATTTGTTTTCTAATATCTTTGCCAATATTGAGGATTAGTTTTGAAAAATATTATTAATTTGATATGTAAAAAAATGATAGTTCCTATGAATAATATCTGATTACTAGTGAGGATGAACGTTCTCATGTCTATTTGTTTTCCATGAACTATCTCTTCATGTCCTTTGGACTTGTGTCTCCTGGAATTTAGGATTTTTCTAACCATGTTATACAACTTCTTTATGTATCAGCCATACGTATATGACTTACTGTCATTTGATAAAGCCTTTGGAATAACTACATACTTTTCTGCTTTCTTAAACAGAATACAATGAACAAAATTTAACCTTTTCTTAATTGTTCAGGGTCAGCATTAACTTATTTAAGAAATAACTATTGAGCACCAACTCCAAGGCAGGCCCTGTGTGCTAGACAAATAAGAGTGAATAAGGCATAGTCCCTGCTCTCAAGGATCTCATGATCTAGCATCATAAATATCAATCACAGCTGTTCATCTTTTCCTTCAGCTGTCAATATACTTGTCCTCCTGCTATGCTAGTGCCTTTTTGCTTCTATTTTACTAATTATCTTCTAGGTGAAGGTCTGAGAGTAATTCTGCCTCTCGTGATGATAAGGTGCTTGGGCTTATTCCTGCCGTTTGCCATAGCTGCCTTTTGAATCCACAGACATGTTCCAGTGCTTGAGGAATTATGACTTCTGGAGTCAAGTCAATCGCTAAAGCACTTACTTTTATGGAGCCATTTTTATTTTCAAAGCACCGTCACATGTAAACTCATTCAATGGGCTGGTACACTGTCAAGAATAACAACAACAACAACAAAGGGCAGGTAAATCTAACCAGCCGAACCAAGCTATTAAGTCAATTGACTGGTAGGGAATTCCTTTGCTTATACAAGTAAACCAGGTAAGCAACTGGAACATAATGATGTATCTATAAAAGAGTTTCACAAAGTGTGGTATGCTAACAGATGTTTTAGAAAAAAGGAATTGAATGATCAAATACATTTGGAAGACACAGTTGAAATTAAATAGGTTTATTTAGAAGAATATCCTAAAGGCTTTAATAATACACTGATATGTAGGGTGAATTTCCAAGAGAGAGATGAGAAGCATATTTTATATAATATTTCTCAAACTCATTTAATCACAAAATCACTATTTCATTAATTTCTCACGGAATTGTAATCTATAGAATATACATTGCTAAAAGAAGAACTAGAGATATCCTCTACAATGATAACAAGTATAAAAATGTCAGCAGCTATTTATCAATCATCTCCTCTATGCCAGACACTTTTCATGTTACTTCACTGTTCCTATCTATGGGATAAAAATATTTAATATCAATACATGTCAACAAATAGCTTACTATAATAATATTTTTACAAGGTTTTATAATTTACAGTTTTCATATCCATTATTTTACATAATCTTCAAAGAAACTTTGAAGTGTAAGCAGACTGTATTTGGAGAATAAAGGCTTACGTGGCTTGCTCAAGAACTTAAGTAGCTTCCTCAAGAATATACTATTAGTACTGGTAAAATTGGGACTACAAATCACATCTTCCAACTCCTTCTTCACTGTTTCTTCCCAGTGTCAAAAGCAACAGCTGTTTCATAGAAAGTCTATTCTAGCCCTACCTAGATCCCTCATCTCCAAGGACTCTGAATGCTCAAATAGGTAATATTAGTCTAAATCAGAGCTAATATGTTGTACCAGAGTCCTAGTGAGTTGCTCAAAAGTTCAAAGAATATAGTGAGGCTACCTCTGGCCTACTTATGTGATTCTCACAAAAATTTTACAAAATCTTGTGACCCATTAAGTATTATCCTTGCAATAAAGTTTTTCCTATCCACAGACTACTTTTTGCCAAATTTCTTATGCAGCAGAGCCTGGAGTCCCTATCTCCGGCAAGTTTCAATTCAGTTGTGTGAATGTGACATGCCAGTTAACATGTTCCTCTATTCCTCTCCCCAGTCACATATCTCTTTCCTTTCATGTCTCCAACACATCAGCTTCCCAGTGACAGTGTATTAGCTTAGAGTAGAGCCAGGTAAGTTATGGTACATGAGCCATTTCTGGTGGCTCTGACCTTGGTTTAGGGCAACTGCAGTACATTTACTACTATAGCTGCTACATTAGGAACAGGCACAAGTTGTTGTTACTTGTTCATTCAAAAAACATTCCTTAAGCATACAGTATGTGCCAGGCATAAATAAGCCACGGTTTCTGCCTCCAAAAAAGCTCAGTCTAGTTGAGGAATGTAAATGACTAAAACTATGCTACTAAGGACTTGCAATGTGGCTAGTCCAAACTGAGATCTGCTGTAAGTACAAATACACACTGGATTTCAAAGACAGTATAAGAATAATGTGAAATATCTCAATAGTAATTTTTATATTGATTATCTGTTACAATGATAATATTTTGGGTACAATGGATTAAATAAAATATATAGTATTAAAACTAATTTCACCTGTTTCTTTATACCTATTTAATGTCCCTACTGGGAAATTTAAAATCATGTATGTGGCTTGCATCATATTTCTATTGGACAACACAGCTCTAGAGACATGAAAGAGCCTGGCACATACAGGCAAATCATACAGCTACGTCCTAAAGTAAGAGAAAGGAAATAGCAAACAAGACAGGGGCCAAATCATTTACTCATTTAATAACAGCTGAATAAGTGCCTATGTGTCAAGAACTGTTTCAGGCAATTTGGGCAACAAAAAGGAGTAAGACATTATTCCTGTTCTCAAGGAATTCATATTCTAAAGAAGAGATGAGAAGGTACTTTTATACTTAATCCCAATAATCCCACTGCCAGGAAGAAAATGGTATGTTCAGGGCCCTCTTCAACTCTACAGCCATCTGGCTCCAGGTATCTAGTACTGCATTCTCACTTGCTCCCATTTTCTGTCCTTCAGACCCTCTAGTAGTAAACAGAGGAAGTATGTATATCTTCTTGATACATACAAGAAGAGATGACAATTTCATTTCAGATAAGAATGTTGCTAGTATCTTCCTTAGGAGTATCTCTCCTTGCACATGGGCTGCCCCACCCCAGTCAAGGATATTAGGAAGATTTACAACTGGCACTATTCACACAGACATATATCCTCTACTTTAGACCCGGGTATCATCAACCAAATATTGTTTAATTCCTAGTAGCTCACAAGTACCATTAAAATATAAACCATTATTTAAAAAAAAGAAGAAACATTTTCCAAATATTTATGGGACATCTCCATGTATAAAGTACTACAGTAGGCTCCATGAGGGAGACAAATAAAGGATAGACATAATCTCTATCTAAAGCACCTGAATGGAATATGTCTGCTTATCCATTACTTAGACTACTGAGACACAGACCCCCACTTTTAACAAGGCACAAATTCCACCTGCCTCATCCCAATGCAATGTATACAGAATATTTTATAAACTGTTTGAAGAATTCATGCACTAAAGCTCACCCCAGTTAAGAACCTCTAGTTTAAAGAACAGGTGATCTTGGGCCTACCATGATAAATATTTGGAATCAACTCACATCCCTAACCTTCTTACATCAAGCCATATAAGTGAGTACAGAAGGAAGAATTAGGCTAGCCAAATTCATCTAGAAGTAAACAATGATTGTGCTAAGATCGACTTCTACTATCAACTACTTACTTACTTACCGTGAACACAGCCCAGGAAAGGGCAGAATGGCCTCCTCCATGCAGCAGGAGTAGGACTGGACCTTCTGAACCACTCTTGTAAACTCGAAAAGTGTATGAATAGTTAAAGATAACATATCTAAGCTTTTGCTCACTGAAGTTTTTGATTATTTAGCCATAATAATACTGATCACAAAACTCAGGCAGCACCAAGCTAGATGCAAAGACTTCCACGTTAAGAGACACTTAAATAGAAGTTTCTGAGACACCAAACCTGTTTTTGAAACATGGAGCCAGTATGACCACTTTTTCAATGGAAAAAAAAAATGATTCCCTTTGCCCTAATGAGGACATAGTCCCTGGTTTCTAGATGCTAAACCAGTTCAACTCACTTGACTCATGAAAGCTTCCTCTGGGTCCTTAAGAGATATATCAGTTTCAGGAATTTAATTCTTAATCCCTTCCCCATGCATTCGACAATTATAGCCAAGTAAGATATTGGCATCAACTTACAGGTAATATTCCATGCTGTACAAAGAGCAGGTGGGCAATAAAAATGAAATAAACAGCAGGAATAAAAAACATTTTAGAAACTACACAAGTCTTCTAACTTAGACAACATTATAAGCTTAATAAAGAATAAGTCATTCTGTAAAGGATATATCCTTGCCAGTTTCATTCCCTACTTCTACATCTTCCATAGACTCAAAGTATTGACTCCAAGGAACAGGAGAAAAGTCCCGCTTTCTTCCAGGGCTAAGGAAAAAAAAGAGAGAGAGATTTTAAGTAAAAATTAGTTATGCATGAAAAGATAAAATCTTGATCAACAAATGCTAAATGTAAATCTAAAATGGAAATAGGAAGATTATTTTCCCTTAAAGATAAGAAGAGTTTTCACACACAAAGTATCACATAAAAATATGTTTTAAAAAGCTCAAATATAGATGTAAGAGTAGAAATTTTAGGATTTGAGGAAATTCACTAGTATATTTTAATCACAAATACATTCCATGTACATTCACATCACAAAACCTGCTAGTTCTCTCTCCTTGTTCTTGGCTATAGGCTCATTCTTATCCACTCAACCTATTAACATCATTCCTGCAACAATCATTTTTGGTTACCATTGCTTCTTCATACCTTTAATCCCATGCGTTATTTCATACTTCTTTGTCATTTCCCAACCAATCAATATACAGCCATCATAGAAGGCAAACTGGCAATATCAATAACTTGAACTTCTAGGAATTTATCTGAGATGTGCTCACACAGAAGGGAAATGAGTTATCTATTCAATGTAGCATTGTTTGTAATAGAGAAAAATAGAAAACAACCTAAATATCCATCAACAGGTGAATGATTAAAATAAATTATGGTACACAGAGAAATATTTAGCTTTAAAAAGAAGGAAGCAGGCCGGCCCCGTGGCTTAGCGGTTGGGTGCACGCGCTCCGCTGCTGGTGGCCCGGGGTTCGGATCCCGGGCGCGCACCGACGCACCGCTTCTCTGGCCATGCTAAGGCCGCGTCCCACATACAGCAACTAGAAGGATGTGCAGCTATGACATACAACTATCTACTGGGGCTTTGGGGAGAAAATAAATAAATAAATAAATAGAAAACCCTAAAGAATCTGTTGGAAAACTGTTAGAAACAATCAACAACTACAGCAAAGTTGCAGGGTACAAAATCAATCTACAAAAATCAGTTGCATTTCTATATGCTAATAATGAACTAACAGAAAGAGAGCTCAAAAAGATAATACCATTTACAATTGCATCAAAAAGAATAAAATACCTAGGAATAAATCTTACCAAGGAGGTGAAGGACCTACACAATGAGAACTACAAGACATTATTGAAAGAAATCCATGATGACATAAAGAAATGGAAAGATATCCCATGCACGTGGATTGGAAGAATAAACATAGTTAAAATGTCTATATTACCTAAAGCAATCTACAGATTCAATGCAATCCCAATCAGAATCCCAATGACATTCTTCACAGAAATAGAAAAAAGAATACTAAAATTTATATGGGGCAACAAAAGACCCTGAATAGCTAAAGAAATCCTAAAGAAAAAGAACAAAGCAGGAGGCATCACAATCCCTGACTTCAAAACATACTACAAAGCAATAGTAATCAAAACAGCATGGTACTGGTACAAAAACAGACACACAGATCAATGGAACAGAATTGAAAGCCCAGAAATAAAACCACACATATACGGACAGCTAATTTTCGACAAAGGTGCTAAGAACATGCAATGGAGAAAGGAAAGTCTCTTCAATAAATGGTGCTGGGAAAACTGGACAGCCACATGCAAAAGAATGAAAGTGGACCATGTGCTATCGCCATTCACAAAAATTAACTCAAAATGGATCAAAGACCTGAAGGTGAGACCTGAAACTATAAAACTCATAGAAGAAAATATAGGCAACACACTATTTGACATTGGGTTTAAAGGAATCTTTTCGGATGACATGCCTACCCAGACTAGGGAAACTAAAGAAAAAATAAACAAGTGGGACTTTATCAGATTAAAGAGCTTTTATAAGACAAATGAAACCAGAATCAAGATGAACAGACAACCCACCAGCTGGGAGAGAATATTTGCAAAACATACATCAGACAAGGGGTTGATCTCCATAATATATAAAGAACTCACACAATTGAACAACAAAAAAACAAACAACCCGATCAAAAAATGGGCAGAGGAAATGAACAGACACTCCAAAGGAGATATACAGATGGCCAATAGGCACATGAAAAGATGCTCAACATCACTAATCATCAGGGAAATGCAAATCAAAACAACACTAAGATACCACCTCACGCCTGTTAGAATGGCTATAATCACCAAGACAAAAAACAACAAATGTTGGAGAGGATGTGGAGAAACAGGAACCCTCATACACAGCTGGTAGGAATGCAAATTGGTGCAGCCTCTATGGAAAACGGTATGGAGATTCCTCAAAGAATTAAAAATAGAGATGCCCTATGATCCAGCCATCCCACTACTGGGAATCTATCCAACGCACCTGAAATCAACAATCCAAAGAGGCTTATGCACCCCTATGTTCATTGCAGCATTATTCACCATAGCCAAGAAGTGGAAGCAACCTAAGTGTCCCTCGACAGACGACTGGATTAAGAAAATGTGGTATATATATACAATGGAATACTACTCAGCCATAAAAAAAGACAAAATCGTCCCATTTGCAACAACATGGATGGGCCTGGAGCGTATTATGTTAAGTGAAATAAGCCAGAAAGAGAAAGACAAACACTGTATGATCTCACTCATATGTGGAATATAAACCAACACATGGACAGAGAAAACTGGACTGTGGTTACCAGGGGCAGTGGGGGTGGGGGTGGGGGATGGGGGGTGAGGGGTGGGCACAAGGGGTGAAGGGAGTCATATACATGGTGATGGACAAACAAAAATGTACAACCCAAAATTTCACAATGTTAGAAACCATTAAAACATCAAAAAAAAAATTATTAAAAAGAAGGAAGCAATTATATACTGATAAACTTCTTTATATATGGATAAGATATACTCTTAAGTAAACAAACAAATATGATGCATGTACTACCATTTGGGTAAAAATAGGAAATATGTATAAATATAATTGCTTATATGTGTTTAGAATATCTCTGGAAGAATACTGATATAACATCGATGGTATTCTGGGAGGGGAACTATGACTGGGAGATGAGAGACAATTTTCAATGTATATTTTTTGATTTTTGAACCATGTATTCTTAAAAAATATAAAATTATTTTAAAACAAAATAAAACAAAAATAACCAATAAATGTCTATTTACAACCAATGTCTTTAACCTTGGAGAGGACACAAGAAAGAAACCTTGAGTCTTCCCCTATTTCCACACCAATTCTTCTTCCTAGTAATGGAGGAAATTCAGAATTCTATCAGCAGCAGAACATTACCTCCTGCCAAACATCTTAATACAAATAATACAAAGCCCCTTTTAAAGACTTTAGTTAATACAAAAACATTCTAGGTTGAATAAAATACTGGAAAGAATTACAATGGAGTACCTGGGCAGTCAGGTATGTATTCTTTCAACAGTCAAGCATTTATTGAGTATCTACTCTCTTCTAGGCATTTGAGACAGGTCAGTAGTTCTCATTCCATGTAACGATAAGATCATCCGGGGAGCTTTTAAAAATACTGATGCTTGGGTCTCACCTCTAGAAATTGATTTAAATGGACTGAGATGTTACAAATTCTTAACACTTACAGTACGGACTTGGGCAACATTTAAACTCTTTCTGCCTTGTACTGTAGCAATTGAATAAAATAACATATCTTTTAAAAAAATCTAATACATCTAGCATCTGTTGCTCAGTAAATGGGTAATCCCGTCTTCTGAAAGAAAGACTGCCTCTGTGGAAGTAAACTACAACTTCAGCCTAGACCTGTTTTTTTGGTTTGCTAGCTGCACTTGAATTCTTACTGGAAAGCTAAAAGCAGAACTCTTAATTCTACTTACTCATCAGTCACTCACTAATCCTCCTATGCATGTGCTACTTTGGGTATAACAACTCAACATGGCGTGCCAAACATGTTATAATGGATTCTAAGGATCTACGCGTGAATTTTTGATGTCTGGGCTTAGGATATCATCGTAGTAATAGTTCCTAGCATTCACTGTGCACAACAGTGAGTCACTGTGCCAAGTCATTTACAGGCATGATTCCATTTAATCCTCAGAAAACTCTGAAAGTTATTTTATCCTCATTTCACAGATAAAAAACAGATTTAGAAATATAAAGTAACTTGTCCCAAGGTTAGTTATACAACTACTAAGTAGCAGTGACAGGATTTAAATCCAGTTCCATCACTCTTCAAAGCCTCTGCTCTTAACCCCAATGCTATATTAATTCTCACATTTTTTTTTCTCTCTCACTCTCTCATTTACACTTCCGAAAAGTAATAAGGTTTTAGGGCATATCATCAAAGGTTTCCTCTTCAGAATCTAAATATGGCTGACTTTTCCAAGGCCAGAGAAACTTTCCAAGTTGGCCAGGCACCAGTTAAAGAAAAATTACTTCCTATAAACAGAAATTATTCCTAGGAGAACACCCTCCACTTCTAATTTTCTTCATTAAAAAAAACAAAGTTCCTGGGACTACCCAACTTATACCAACATACGAGTAATTCCCATTTGGTTAAAAAGCCAATAATCTATACCTCCAAAGGTTGCTCCTACTCCCAGAGAGATTTTTCAGGCATACTCCTGACATCTTCATTTGAACACACAATTGTTTAAACACTCCACAACTTCAGGTAATTTTGCAACCATTGTTAGACATGAAATAGATAGCAAGGACCTTACCTTATATTAATCCTTATATTCTAGTCAGAAAGGATACTCTGTATTTTAAGGATGTAGTTTTGATTCTTCTTAAAAATAATTTGTTTCTTATTCTTTTATGCCTATCTACTTTATGGTCATTACAGCCTGTGTAGGCTCCTGTTAGTTATAATTTTTTTAATGAATTAATTACTGACTTTTTTCTCCATGGAGTCATAATGAAAGAATTTTGAAGTAATGAAAAGAACTTTCAGAAGCATAACAAGGTTAAGTCATACTTTAAAAATAAGGATTTATTCACCAAGAACTTATCTGTATTAGGCCAGAACTGAGGTGGGGTGATGGGAGATGCTGGGATAATTAAAAAAAACTAGTGAGACTCACGCCTGTTAGAATGGCTATAATCACCAAGACAAAAAACAACAAATGTTGGAGAGGATGTGGAGAAACAGGAACCCTCATACACAGCTGGTAGGAATGCAAACTGGTGCAGCCTCTATGGAAAATGGTATGGAGATTCCTCAAAAGATTAAAAATAAAGATGCCCTATGATCCAGCCATCCCACTACTGGGAATCTATCCAACGAACCTGAAATCAACAATCCAAAGAGGCTTATGCACCCCTATGTTCATTGCAGCATTATTCACAATAGCCAAGAAGTGGAAGCAACCTAAGTGTCCCTCGACTGACGACTGGATCAAGAAAATGTGGTATAACAAACCTCCCCAAAAATAAAAGTCCAGGACCAGACGGCTTCCCTGGTGAATTCTATCAAACATTCAAAGAAGACTTAATACCTATCCTTCTCAAACTCTTCCAAGAAATTGAGGAGGGGGGGAAGCTCCCTAACTCATTCTATGAAGCTGACATTACCCTAATACCAAAACCAGAAAAGGACAACACAAAAAAAGAAAATTACAGGCCAATATCACTGATGAACATCGATCCAAAAATCCTCAACAAAATACTAGCAAATCGCATACAACAATACGTTAAAAAGATTATACACCATGATCAAGTGGAATTTATTCCAGGTATGCAGGGATGGTTTAACATTCGCAAATCAATCAACGTGATACACCACATTAATAAAATGAAGAATAAAAATCACATGATCATCTCAATAGATGCAGAGAAAGCATTTCACAAGATACAGCATCCATTTATGATAAAAACACTGAATAAAATGGGTATAGAAGGAAAGTACCTCAACATAGCAAAGACCACATATGACAAACCCACAGCTAATATCGTCCTCAATGGTGAAAAACTGAAAGCTATCCCTCTAAGACAGGAACCAGACAAGGATGCCCACTCTCACCACTCCTATTTAACATAGTACTGGAAGTCCCAGCCAGAGCAATCAGGCAAGAAAAAGAAATAAAAGGGATCCAAATTGGAAAGGAAGAAGTGAAACTCTCACTATTTGCAGATGACATGATTTTATATATAGAAAACCCTAAAGAATCCACCAGAAAACTTTTAGAAGTAATAAATGAATATGGTAAAGTTGCAGGATACAAAATCAGCATACAAAAATCAGTTGCATTTCTGTACACTAACAACGAAGTAGCAGAAAGAGAAATTAAGAATACCATCCCATTTACAATTGCAACAAAAAGAATAAAATACCTAGGAATAAACTTAACCAAAGAGGTGAAAGATCTGTACACCAAAAACTATAAAACATTTCTGAAAGAAATTGAAGACGACACAAAGAAATGGAAAGATATTCCGTGCTCTTGGATTGGAAGAATTAACATAGTTAAGATGTCCATACTTCCTAAAGCAATCTATAGACTCAATGCAATCCCTATCAAAGTTCCAACAACATTTTTCACAGAAATAGAACAAAGAATCCTAAAATTTATATGGAACAACAAGAGACCCCGAATAGCTAAAGGAATGCTGAGAAAAAAGAACAAAGCTGGAGGTATCACACTCCCTGATTTCAAAATATACTACAAAGCTATAGTAACCAAAACAGCATGGTACTGGCACAAAAACAGACACACAGATCAATGGAATAGAATCGAAAGCCCAGAAATAAACCCACACATCTATGGACAGCTAATCTTTGACAAAGGAGCCAAGAACATACAATGAGGAACAGAAAGTCTCTTCAACAAATCATGTTGGGAAAACTGGATAGCCACATGCGAAAAAATGAAAGTAGACCCTTACCTTACACCATACACAAAAATTAACTCCAAATGGATTAAAGACTTGAATGTAAGACCTGAAACTATGAAAATTCTAGAAGAAAACATAGGCAGTACGCTCTTCGACATCAGTCTTAGCAACATATTTTCAAGCACCATGTCTGACCGGGCAAGAGAAACAATAGAAAAAATAAACAAATGGGACTACGTCAAACTAAAAAGCTTCTGTACAGCAAAGGAAACCATCAACAAAATGAAAAGACAACCTAACAATTGGGAGAAGATATTTGCAAACCATACATCTGATAAGGGCTTAATCTCCAAAATATATAAAGAACTCATGCATCTCAACAACAAAAAAACTAACAACCCAATTAAAAAATGGGCAAAAGACCTGAACAGACATTTCTCCAAAGAAGATATACAGATGGCCAACAGACACATGAAAAGATGTTCAAAATCACTATCAGGGAAATGCAAATCAAAACTACAATGAGATATCACCTCACGCCCATCAGAATGGCTATAATTAACAAGACAGGAAACAACATGTGTTGGAGAGGATGTGGAGAGAAGGGAACTCTCATACACTGCTGGTGGGAGTGCAAACTGGTGCAGCCACTATGGAAAACAGTATGGAGAGTCCTCAAAAAATCAAGGATAGAACTACCATATGATCCAGCTATTCCACTGTTGGGTATTTATCCAAGGAACTTGAAAACACCAATTTGTAAAGGTACATGCAGCCCTGTGTTCATTGCAGCGTTATTCACAATAGCCAAGACTTGGAAGCAACCTAAGTGCCCATCAAGGGATGAATGGATAAAGAAGATGTGGTATATCTACACAATGGAATACTACTCAGCCATAAGAAACGATGAAATCCAGGCATTTGTGACAACATGGATGGACATTGAGGGTATAATGCAAAGCGAAATAAGTCAGAGGGAGAAGGTCACATACCGTATGATTTCCTTCATTAAGTAGTAGATAATAACAACAATAAACATACACATAGAGGGCCGGCCCTGTGGCTTAGAGGTTAAGTGCGCACACTCTGCTGCTGGCGGCCGGGGTTCGGATCCCGGGTGCGCACCGACGCACCGCTTCTCCGGCCATGCTGAGGCCGTGTCCCACACACAGCAGCTAGAAGGATGTGCAGCTATGACATACAACTATCTACTGGGGCTTTGGAGGGAAAAAAATAAATAAATAAAATCTTAAAAAAAAAAAAAAACATACACATAGAGACAGAGATTGGATTGGTGGTTACCAGAGGGGAAGGGGGGAGGGAGGAGGGTGAAAGGGATAATTCAGTACATGTGTGTGGTGATGGGTTGTAATTAGTATTTTGGTGATGAACATGATGTAATCTATGCAGAAATAGAAGTATAATGATGTACACCTGGAATTTTTACAATGTTATAAACCAATGTTACTGCAATAAACAAAAAATTTAAAAAAAAAAAGAAAGAACATAAAAAAAAAAAAAAGAAAACGTGGTATATATATACAATGGAATACTACTCAGCCATAAAAAAAGACAAAATCGTCCCATTTGCAACAACATGGATGGGCCTAGAGGGTATTATGTTAAGTGAAGTAAGCCAGAAGGAGAAAGACAAACACTGTATGATCTCACTCATATGTGGAATATAAACCAACACATGGACAGAGAAAACTGTCTTGTGGTTACTGGGGGCAATGGGGGTGGGGGTTGGGCACAAGGGGTGAAGGGAGCCATATATATGGTGATGGACAAACAAAAATGTACAACCCAAAATTTCACCATGTTAAAAACTATTAAAACATCAATAAAAAAAAAAAACTAGTGAGATAATGCCTCTGCTCTCAAGAAGCTAACATCAAATACATAAATATCTAACATAATATACAAGTTAAATACCCTAACAGGTACAGCTAACATGCTATAAATGTTCAAAGGAGGGAAGAAAGATTACTTTCAGCTTGGGAAATAAAGAGAGGCTTCAAAGAAAAAATAACATTTAAGCTAGGTGTCAAAGGACAGACAGAATTTGGACTGCTGGCAATAGGGAGGGGTAAAGAAGACATTTCAGGCAGAGAGAAGGGCACGAATAAAGACCCAGTATGGTGCCGATCATAGGGGACACTGATAACAAACAAACAAACAAACAGAAAAAGCTAACTGCAATAGGGTGGGAATAAGCACAACAGTTTTGAAAAACTAAAAGAAGCTGATACAACTCAAAGCAGATAGTGGAGAAAGAATGATATTAGATATAATAAGGCGGGGAATATATGTTCTTTTTCTGTTATTTGCATGTCAGGGTCCCAAAAGTCAGAATTTGGATGGTATGGTAGAAAATGAGGAGCCAATCAAGTGTACAGATTAAAGTATTTTGGAAAGATCAATGTGGTGAAATGTACAAGATGGACTTGATTCTGAAAAAAAATATGTTGCAATAACCTGGTGAGGAGAAGATAGGAGTATAGACTGGCAAGGGAATTAAAAAGGAGGTGAAACATAGAAAGACCTTTCAAAAACAGCAATTAACAAATCTCAGGAAGGTTCAAGATATGTATAGAAGATGACTGACTGTAGAATTAAAATCAATTCTAAAGTTTTGAACTAACAGAGAGATGAATTATTAAGTCCTACAATTTGTAAATAAAAATCTACTTTGGGAGGTAAATGTATACAGAATTTTTGATGTCAGAATAAAGTTTATTTCAAACCTAACAAAATAAATGTATAATTTCCTCCACCTCCTGTTACCAGAGGAAGGAGTTTGGCAGAAAGGGAACAAAGTGGTGCTGTGAGAGACACAAAGGAATATGGCTTCTGCCTAAACCACGTGAATCAAATGTGTTTATGGACCCTGTGCTATTATCACAGACCCTGTCCAGAATCTGATGAGGGCTATATGAACCCTCACTCTAGAAAAAAATGCACACACATATATTTTGCATACAATTCCACTGGCTTCAAGAAACCCATCTATGAATGCTAAATTAAGAACCCTTGGCATATACTTTGACCTTAACAACCTATTTCCAGCAGAAAGAGGAAAAATAAAAAAAGAAAGAAAAGAATGAGGAGATACTTAACTCTTAATACTTTCTAAACCTAAATTAATAAACCAAAATTTGTTTCCATAACCCAGTTCTGCCTTTATTAACTGTGTGACCTTGGGCAAGTCACCTAATTTCTTTAAGCCTGAGTTTCTTCATGTCAGATGGGGTTATACTCCCAGTTTTAAAGGGTTGTTAAGAGGATTAAAGTAGCCTTCTTATCCCTTGGTTACTCTCAAATTAACCTGTTCTATTTTTATCATAGAACTAATCACTTTCTAAAATTAGTTTGTTCCTGTATTTGTTATTATCCTCCAGCCACTCCACCTAATTTGCTACTAATGTGAGATCCATGAAGAGCAAGAATGTTCTACATTTTCTCAGAGCCTGACTCTTTGATAATTATCTGCTGATACTATGAAATGAACTAATGTGCATAAAGCACTTAGCTTGGTGTCTCAGTAAATGTTTATTATTATTATTATCATTATTATTATTATTATTAGGCTTTGAAGCTAATAAACAGATTCCTCCTTACTGAATTCTGATAAGGTTTCCAGTAAAAGGAAATGGGACACTACAAAGCTACCCTAATCAAGACTGTGATAGAAGCATGAGAGTAGACAGACTGATTGAACAGAACTGAATAAACTCTAACATTTATAGTTAACAGATTTTCAACAAAGGGGCCAAGACAATTCACTGGGGAAAGAATGGTCTTTCCAACAAACCGTGTTAGGACAACTGGATATCCATATGCCAAAGTGTGAATCTGGACCCCTCCTTCACACTATACACATGATTTAATCAAAGTAGATCATAAACCTAAATGTAAGAGCTAAAACTATAAAACTCTGAGAAGAGAATACAGGAGTAAATCTTCATGATCTTGGGTTAGGCAACAATTTCTTAGATATGACACCAAAAGCAGAAACGATTTAGGAGGTGGACTTCATCAAAATTAAAACTTTTCATTAAAACTATACACAGTTTTTACACTATGGCTATGTACAGATTATCTTAGTTTAAATTTCATTTCCAATAATTACAAGTTTTGTGACCATTAGCAAGTTAATTTCTGCCTCAATTTCCTGAACTGTAAGCTTTGAAAAGTGATTACAAGTAGGCACATAATAAGTACTACATAAATGTTAGTTATTACAGAAATATTGTTCACAGCTGAGCCATGTAGTATACTGATTACGTTTTCTTTCTTGTACAACTTCTTACCTTTTTCCAGAATTAATAACTATCTTTTATTTTGTTTGCTTAGTTTTCTTTTAAACTATCACTAATTGTTTCCCAAAACCTTTTTATACGCAAAAGACATTAACAGGCATTTCACAAAAGAGGAAACACAAATAGCCAATAAACACATGAACAAGTTCCCAATTTCATTCATAGTCAGAGACACAAAATTTTAAATCATAGTAAGGTATCATTTCATACCCATCATGTTGACAAAATATAAGAAGCCAGATATTATCAAATATTGGTGAGAATTTGGATCAGATGGAACTGTCATCCACTGCTGGTGGGAGTGTAAATGGGGGAAACTGTTTGGCAAACAGTGAAGCATCACTGGGTGAAATTGAACAGGTGTCCTTCAATCTAGTAGTTTCACTTTACAGAAAAACACCTGCACATAGGCACTAAGATATACATAAAAGGATGTTCACAGAAACATTTCTGTAAAAGCAAAGAATAACAAGCAAGCTAAACATCCATCACCAGTGGAATATATAAACTGTGATATAGTGAGACAGTTGAATATGGCACAGCAGTGAAAATGGATGTACTAAATTCCATGCAATAACATGGATGAATCTCAAAAATATAAGAGAAAGAAATAAGCATAGAAGAATAAATGCAGCATAATTTCATTAATAATGAAGTTCAAAACCAGGAAAAACTAAATGTATTTTTTTTTTAATTTTTTGTTTATTGCAGTAACATTGGTTTATAACATTGTAAAAGTTTCAGGTGTACATCATTGTACTTCTATTTCTGCATAGATTACATCATGTTCACCACCAAAATACTAATACAACCCATCACCACACACATGTACCGAAGATGGATACATGCATAGGTGGTAAAACTATTTAAAAAAGCAAGGGAGGGCGGGCCCCGTGGCTTAGCAGTTAAGTGCGCGCGCTCTGCTGCTGGCGGCCCGGGTTCGGATCCCAGGCGCACACCGACGCACCACTTCTCTGACCATGCTGAGGCCGCGTCCCACATACAGCAACTAGAAGGATGTGCAGCTATGACATACAACTATCTACTGGGGCTTTGGGGGAAAAAATTAATTAATTAATTAAAAAAAAAAAAAAAGCAAGGGAATGATAAACATGCAATTCAAAACCATGGGAATTGGAGGTGCTCTTGGGGAGCAGCAAATGGGCTTCTAAAGTGCCAATAATGTTCTATTTCATAAGCTAGATTGTGGATACATGGGAATTTATTTTATTCTCCTTTGAATTATACATATACATTTTAAACATTTTTCTGTATGTATATTGCACAATTAAGAATTTTTAAATTAAAAAAAAAACCTTTGAGAAATCTGTAAAACTTCTCTTAATATGGTCAGTCGCCTTAAATAATCTATCAGGTTCATTTTTTCTTTGGAAACTTCCATTCTTGGCACCTTCCATTCATCTGCTCCAAATGGGACTGCTTGCTTTCTGGATATGATGAATTGCTATCATTTCACCATCATCCTGGGAATTCCTCTTGCCTTTCTCCTGTGTTGAATCCCTGATTCCTATATCCCATATTTTTCTTGATTCATTCTCTTATTTTGATGGAACACATCCTTCATTAGCTTCCTGAGAAAGGGAGATTAATTTTGAAACTTTGCATGTCAGAAAATGCTGTTATCCCATTTTCACACTTGACTGACAGTTTTCCTAGGTATAGAAATTTTACAGGGACTGTTTCCATCAGTGCTAATTAGGTACCTCAATAGATAAACCTTGCAAATGTTGGCTAAAATTATATATGTGTGTGTGTAAAAAATATATGATTTTAAATATCTATAATATGTAAGATTATATTTACATAATTATGTTATTAATTTTAATATATTTTTATATATTATATATAATCATATATTATAACTACATATATTCATTCATTCAATTCTTAAATGCATAGATGAGCTGGCAAGAAAGAAAGGAATATGGAATATTGAGGACAAAAATTAAGTGAAGGTGGGAACCCAGAGAGGCAGTCAGTCCATTAAAGCTGGCTTTTACCTTGATGGCATTTGCCAACTAGCTGAACTTGAGGTTTTGGGGGTTTTCTGGGGCACAGAGAACAGGACACAAAGTCCAAGGTAGAGAGCCTTGGAGGGGAGCCCAGTAGGAAATCTTTCTCCCATAAAGCTGAGCTCTCAAAGGATTACACCATCAGTGAAAGTACAAAGTAGGATTAACTCTCTGCTCCCTACCTGATCCCAGGACTAAAAGAAAAAAATGCCTGTCTTGAAACTTGGCATTGGGCGGAAGGTAGAAGAGAGAAAAAACCCCCAAAAAATCCTTCTCTGATGAAACTGTAACCACAAGACAGCTCTCAAACTGATTTGAGCTAAATTCATACCACTTACATATTCCAAGAAGTTTCCAGTTGAGAATTTAAAGTGGACCCAGACTGGCAGCTCCCTCAGGACTTCAAGAGAAACAAAGGCAAATCCTCTTTGAAGGAATCAACTTTCATTCTAGGACCAAGAACTCCCACAGATAAAGTTCCAAAGCAAATGACCACCTCACAGTCAAAAAGCATAAAACATGCGAGGAAACAGACATATAAAGACTTCACATATTGAATATAAAATAGTATCAGATAGAATATAAAATAATTGTTTAATATGTTTTAAAAAACAGAAACTTGAAACAAATACAACTTCTAGAATTAAAAGAATAGAATTACAAAATAAGTGGTCAAGTTTAACAGATAGGACAGCTAAGGAGCAAGGTAAACTAATACATTTGTTCAGATATATCTAGATACATCTAGAATCCAACATGGAAACAAAAGATGAGCAATACAAAAGAAGTTAAGAGATACGGCAGAGAGATAAGTAAGTCTTAAATATGTCAAATCAGAGTTCCAACAGGAAATTAGAGAATGGATAAAGGTAATATTTGAAGAGTACTAGGTGAAGTTTCTAGAACTGAAACTTCAAACTATAGATTCATGAAGCCCAACAAATCACAAGATTTTAAGAGAATTACTACATTATGGTTAAACCACAGAATATTAAAGACAATTATGTTAAAAGCAGCTCCCACCCCCAAAATATGTAACGAGAGATGCATTAATTTGTTCAACCTAGTAGCAATGAGTTCCTCAAGTGCCCAGACTGAGATATTTGAATACCATTTCCAGCTTCTAGGGGCCGCCTGTATTACTTGGATCATAGGTTCTTTCTCCATTTTCAAAGCCAGTAAGTACTGTAGCATCTTCAAATTTCTCTCAGACTGACCTGCTCTTCTGCCTCCCTCTTCTTTAAAGGACACTTGTGATTACATTGGACCCACCCAAATAATTCAGGATAATCTCTTTATTTAAAGTCAGCTGATTAGCAACCTTAATTCCATCTGCAACCTAACTTCAGGGTGGACAATTCTAAATTGTTGAAAAAAATGTCATCTGAGCATCATTCATTTATTCATCAAATGTTTACTAGGCTCCTGTGTGCTGACCACTTTGGGACAAGTAAATAAAACACAAAAAGAGTTTACAATTAAATTGGGGAAGACTAAACAAGTAGATCACAATCTAGTTGTCAGTAGAAACTACATATGTAGTTTATGTACTACTTATGTACCACTAAGAAAAAGAGCTACCAGGCTAGCCCCAATGGCCTAGTGGTTAAAGTTCAGCCATTCTACTTCGGCAGCCCAGGGCCCAGTTCCCTGGCATGGAACCACCCACTCATCTGTTAGCGGTCATGCTGTGGCAGCAGCTCACATAAAAGAAAAAAAAAAAAGAGGAAGATTGGCAACAGATGTTAGCTCAGGGCGAATCTTCCTCAGCAAAAAAAAAAAAAAAGCTACCAATTGAAGTATGACACAACACATTCACTTAGAACTCATTTTATATTTCTTGAAAGAGTTCTTTTATACTTATATTGATTCATCATATATCACTTATGGTTATATATAAAAAGGAAAATGAGAACAAAATAAAATACTTAAGGTATTTCTAACCAATTTCTTCATACTGAGAATCCTACTCTCTCCTGAATCACTCTGACTAATATAGTCCTCATAAGAACACTGGTATGGTGTTCCTTAAAACTAAACACCAGCTCATATGCTGACTTGACCATTATGTAGAGAGCTATTTTACTTGTGACTCTCACTTTAGGATATTGCTTAACTCATCTGATTAAACACCCACCTCTTCTCACAACCATTCAGTTCTCAGTGATTAAAAGAGTGCTCCACTTTTGTCTCCAGGATTTACTTCCAAGCTGCCAACACTTATTTTGCTAATTTTGATGCTGGTTTTGGTATTCACTCATGTACAGGCAATGAGAACCAAGTTAGGGCTGTTACCTGACCAATAGCAATTGTTAGACACTATCATTTTAAATACGAAAAGAAATATCTTAGAATTTATGAAAAACAGTAGATAAGTTTTCATTACATAGCTTTACAATTTAAATAATGATTCCACATATATATCATCTCTTTCTCCTCAAAAACAACTCTTTCAGGATAGTATTACCCACATTTTAATAGAATAAAGTCAAGCTTGCACCAGTTAAGTAGCATGTAGTAAAGCCAGGAAGGAAATCCTAGTTTGTTGATTTAAAACCTGTATTCTTTCTACCACAAGACAGCAGAAGTACAGAATTAACAGTATTGATATGAGGTTGGCAAACTACAGCCCATGGGCAAATCCAGCCACCACCTGTTTTTGTATGGCTCATGAGCTGAGAATAGTCTTTACATTTTTAAATGACACAAGAAAATTACATGAAATTCAAATTTCAGTGTCCACAAAAAAAGTGTTGTTGGAACACAATCACATTCACTTACATATTATTTATGGCTGTTTTCACCCTACAATAGAAAAGTTCAGTAGTTGCTACAGAAACTATATGGCTTGCAAAGCATAAAACACTTACTATCTGGCCCTTTACAGAAAAAGTTTGCTAATCCCTGGTATAAACGATAGATGCTACAAAAAGACAGAAGACGGAAAGATCAGTGCAGGCTGGATGGTCAGGAAAAGCTTCAGGATTTCATTTTAAATGAATGTTGTGTGCCATGTGTCCATTAAATCAAATGTTATAAAAACATTTAACTGTACTACTGTAGAAGATGCAAAGAAATAAAAACAAAGGCCCCTGCACACTGGGACCTCCAATTTTACTGAGGAAACTAAAAAAAAAAAAAAAATTACCATGAAATATGAATTATGATTTATATTTCTATTACTAATAGAAATACTAATTATGGTAATCACCAATTTAAATTACCATAAAAATTACCACAGATAAATTTGACATAATAGTTTTAAAAATGCAATACCAAGTAGTAATGTACAATAATTGGCAAGTGAGTGGAAATGACAAAAAGTGTTCTAGATGCTCAGAGAAGGGACACAGCAAATTAATGAGCTAGACTAGTCTGAAAGAGCTTCAAGGGTTTTAAAGGATGGGTAGGACCTGAAAAAGTGAAATGGAAAGGCAGTGCAAGTAAAATAAACTTAGTAATTGGTAAGTACAAGAAACATTCAGGGAATTGACATTTCCTGGGACACAACTATGGAGAGCTTTTAATGTTAGCTTTTAACAGTAGACTGCTTGCTCTAATCCCTGCGCTTGGTAAAGTCACCAATGTGTAGGTACCACCTCCTTGGAAAACAGTCTTCACTTTTAGAGTATGAGAGATAAACTGAGAGAAGGGGCAGAAAAACCCAATCCTATAAAATGCAGCCTGTCTGAAAATAACTGCTAATTGACATTTGCTCTCTTATAGTAATGGACTTACTTTCAGGTTTGGGGATTCAGAGAGGAAGAGACAAATTGTCAAGTTTTGATAAAATAAAACCAAGAAACAGGCATGAATCTTTACATATAAAAGACTAATCCCAAGCATGAATTTCAACCATGTATTTTAAATCTCAAATTAAGACAAGATATTAGAGTAAACACTCACAACACACTTTACCTAAATGCTGTTGTTGAAAAAAAGTATAGATTCTATTATTTTATGAAGTGAAACAGCTTTCAGAACAAAGGGAATATAGCTTTAGTTATGCCATCTTAACGGAACTGGTGAGGAAATAAGGTTGTTCTTACAGAATGAGGCTAAATAAGGTCTATGATTTGGGTTTCTCAGTCAGTCAGCACTTCAGTAGCCAGTATGCTAGGCACCAGGGAAATGAAGAGACACAATTCTGACCTTGAAGAAGCTCAAGGTCTTGAGGAGTAGATAGTCAATCAATAATTACAAATCAGAGCAATAAGTGTTATATCTACAGAAGGCTATGGGGGCATAGAGGATGTGCTGCTTGCCTACTATGTGATGATGCTTACTAGAAGACAATGACCAAAACCAACAAAATTATATACTCAACTGCTAAGGAAAGAAGGGAGGGGAGGGGAGAAAAGGAGGGAGGGAGAAAAAGAAATAAGAAATATAAGTTGTATGTTTTTAAGTGAATGTCTCAAATCCAAATAGGCATAATACACTTCAACATCTACTGTGCTGAATTCAGTCTAAGAGAGTTATTAATGAGTCATGAGCTGCACAATAGCAGGCCTAGTCACTGCTGTCACAAATTCTCCACTCTAGGAGTCTTGTAGTGGAGGCAAAATACTGAAGTTTAATTGCTGCCAGCTATTTAAATCAAGGCACTACTGCTTAAAGAAAAAAAAAAAAAAAGTCCTCATTAGCAAAACTTCGAAGAGAACGAAAGAAGGCAACCAGATGGCTGTCTGGGGTTATGGTAGTTTGGAGTATTCATTACTAGTGATATGGGCATGTTATTAAAGCAGGGGACTTAAAGATTCTAAAAACTACATACTGGATCAGGCTATTACAGATTATCTAACTCAAATGGGAACAATCAGCTGTCTATTATGTATCAAGCAGTGTTTCAAATTCAGAAAGAAAAGTATCCCCATTTTAAATATGGGGAAATATAGGCTCAGAAATGAAAAATAACTTGCCCAGAGCCACTTTCAGTAGCACTGGAGTTTGGATTTAAACTCAAGTATGTCTAGTGTCAAAGTGTTCTTTCTACTACACCATGAGAGAGAGGCCCAGGAAGAGGAAAAATAACTTGACCAAGAGCCACATGCTTATTAGTTGCAGAGACAGGACTTCCATTTATACCTGGAAAAAGTCCACGGCAAAGGACACACACAGAGGCATGGCGGAAAAGGACTGATAGTAAACAACTTCAGCCTTCTGTTGTGGTTTGGAATGACTGGAATTTTCAACATAATCACTTATTCAATCTTCAAAATATATTGGTAGTATTGCTTGGGACTGGTTGTCAATACTGTATATTGAAGGCCATCTAAGTGTGGCATACAAGTGAACCACCCTTTTAATAGCACTATTAATTAAAACTTTCTTCTCTAAAAGAAACTATCTCATAGCATGAAGGAAAAAGTTTTTCCTAACCAACCAGAGGTGTTTTCTCAAATCTGATATCAAGCAATGTAACAAGGAGGGCTTATCAGCTTCAAAAAAAAAAAAAAATCCAATTATCCAATTTGGGAGACACTAAGAAGAAACAGATTTGCTGGCATAAGCCTAGCAACAATGGAAAAATGGACCATTACTCAGAAGTGCACAGGTCACAGGGCTCAAACCTGGCACAAGGGGGAGAGGGAGAAAAGAAGGGCGAGGAAGAAATCACTTCCCATACCTGTGCTGCAATGAAATCAGTAGGGAATTTGAAGTCAGAAGATCAGTCTCCCCTACCTGTTAATGTTGGGACTTGGAGCAGATGCTGTTTACTCTCTACTCCAGACGTTCCTTCCCCACTTCCCACCATTCTCTATGTCCTAACAGAATTTCAAATTGTTTTAGAAGCTGGTGGAGATCTCTTGTTATCTTTCCTTCAGTCCAAGGAAATGAACCAGAATTGGTCTAAACCAGTCATAGTAATCCCATTCCCTACTGCCAATGATTGGTCTTAGGATGGACATGTGAACCAGTTCTGGACAATGAGACTCACGGGAAAAATCTGCTAGGGAGTTTCCCTTTCTAGGGAAAAAAAAAAAAAAAAAGACAAGTTTAGGGGGCCAGCCCCATGGCTTAGCGGTTAAATGCGCGCACTCCGCTACTGGCGGCCCGGGGTTCGGATCCCGGGCACACACCAACGCACCACTTGTCCAGCCATGCTGAGGCGGCATCCCACATACAGCAACTAGAAAGGATGTGCAACTATGACATACAACTACCTACTGGGGTCTTTGGGGAGAAAAAGAGAAAAAAAAAAAAGACAAGCTTAGCTAGGAAAAGGCCTTTGTCCCTGTTCTTTATTTTTTATTTTTTATTTTTTTGTGAGGAAGATCAGCCCTGAGCTAACATCCATGCTAATCCTCCTCTTTTTGCTGAGGAAGACTGGCTCTGAGTTAACATCCATGCCCATCTTCCTCCACTTTATGGAGGACACCGCCACAGCATGGCCTGACCAGCGATGCATCAGTGCGCGCCCGGGATCCGAACCCGGGCTGCCAGCAGCGGAGCGCATGCGCTTAACTGCTACACCACGGGGCTGGCTCCACGTTCCTTCCTTTTTAATTGGCAAGATAGAATCAAGGTAAGATGCAAGTGGACTTGCAGCAGCCATCCTGCAACCATAAGGTGACAAGCAAGAGAAGGAAAAGTCAACATTTCTAAGGATGGCAAAAGAAAGGATGCAAAAACCTTTGGTCCTGAATGATATAGTTGAAGGACTGAATCAACTCTGGAACTTTCTGTTAATAATAAATATCCTTTTGGTATAAACCATGGTAAGCTGTTAACAGTCAATTAGATTATTTCACATTAATGTAATATTGCTAATCTGAATTTGGGGAGTTTTGCAGGTTTAATTGTATTTAAACAGTAAATCTGTTGAGTTCTATAATTATATAACAGTAATATAGAATTTACTCTTATACATAAGGAATTTATCCCTAGTTTTATTTTGTACATATTTAAGTAACATTACATTAAATATAACTTAGGTCAATACTTGGGATCCTAAATATTTTTCCTTCAAAAGGGATTCATTCCGGTGGCACAGTGGTTAAATTCAGAGCACTCCACTTCGGCAGCCCGGGTTCACGGATTTGGATCCTGGGCATGGACGTATACCAGTCTTCAAGCCATGCTATGGCGGTGTCCCACATACAAAATAGAGGAAGATGGGCACAGATGTTAGCTCAGGGCCAATCTTCCTCACCAAAAAAAAAAAGGGGGAGGGTACATACAAATTGAAAGACACTATATTTCTTCAAGGAAGACTCACTATCATAAAAATATTTATTCTAAGCTAATTTATTCTAAGCTAATTTACATATTTAATATAATCCCAATAAAAATACTATCAGGATTTTTTCTGGTAATAGTCTAGTTGATTAGAAAGTTTACTCGTAAGAATAAACAAGTAAGAGGAGCCAGGAAAATCTTAAAAAAGAATGAGGGGGAAGCTACCTCTACCATCTACTAAAACATATTAATAATGCCTCTCTAATTAAAAGTGTAGTAGTGGCACATAAACAAATAGGCCAATGGAAAAGGAAAGAAACTTCATAAACAGACCCAAATCTATGTGGAAATGTAGTATATGATAAAGATGTCATTTTAATCAGTGGGAAAAATGGCTTATTTTTATTGCGGTGAAATTCATATAATGGGAAAAGGATTTTTTAATAAATGGTGTTACAACAACTGGACCCCACAGAGCCCTGTGAGGACACATCTAGAAGACTGTTGTCTATGAACCAGAAAGTGGTCCTCACCAGATACAGAATCTGCTGGCACCTTGCTCTTGGAATTCCCAGCCTCCAGAACTGTGAGAAATAAATTTCTGTTGTTTATAAGCCAGCCAGTCTACGGCATTTTTGTTATGGCAACCCTAATGAACTAAGATACCAGTTGCAAGTGGGGATCCCAAATCAGAGTAGCTCCAAAAGCTTTAATAAAAAAGTTCAAAATCACTGTTTTTGGCATCGTCTACTGGCATCTATCAAGGAACAATAAAACCAGGATTTCAGGCCTTACCCAAGAGAAAGTGTTGGTGTTCCGAAGAGGGAATAGATTCTAGAGACTAACCCTAGATTGAATCCTGGTTCTGCCACATACTAGTAGCGTAATCTTGAATCTCCAAGTCTGAATTTCCTTATTTATAAATTCAGGGAAATACCTACCTTGCCTGGTTATGGGCAGATTAAATAAAATAACATACATAAAACTACTACTACAATACCTGGCACATTGTACTTACTGAGGAAAAAAACGGTAATTGCTATTATTACATTATCCAGCAATACTCTGGAACTACTAAGTTCAATTTGAAAAACTAAATTATGGAAACTCAAGAAAAATCATGAACTCAAAACCACCCTGAATATGCAAACACATCTAAATAAGGTTTAGTGAAATTGAAGGCAAGAGATTATGAAAAATAGCTGAAAGAGTAAGTCATATAATACACTGTCAAAGGAACAGGCCCATCTTGAGTAACACACAGATGTGGGAGTGGAAAAAGATGGGAAGATAAGAAAAAAGGCAAGTGAGAAGGAGAAAGAAAGAAGGATGCTTTGCAATTGGTGGAAGTGAGAGTTCATAAATCAGGACTGACTGAGGAAAAAGAAAGACTGAACTCTATAGTATTTGCAAAGGAAAAAGATAAACAACTTAAAGTAAGTATTGCCAGGATAACAACTACGAATCTAAAAAACACAATGGGTCCCAGAGGCAAGAGATCCAAGTCCTAGTCCTCAGTGGCCCCACCACTAAGCTTCTAGGGTGTCTTAGTATGAGGAAGATTTGAGTTTCAGTTTTCTCAGTTATCAAGAGGAAATACTGTCCCCTGCCTCTTAGAGAATTCTGTATTCTGCAAGGTAAACTGAGTCTCAGTTTCCTTAACTATACAGTCAAGTAGTGAGATGAGATCATTTCAAAGCTCTCTTCTAGTTTTATGATTCTAGAGGGGACAGAGTCTATATTATTACTAACCTTAGAATTAGATGAGGCCTGCTTACGTTTCCATAAGGAAGAAGAAAAGGAAAATAAGCCACTTGAGGACCACATAAAATTCACCAACATATGCTCTTCTCTTCACAATACTATAAAGAAGCATCTTTCTAAAGAACTTTATTTTTCAGGATAAGCAGTTAACCTAAATTAAGAAGACCAAAGCATCTATTTAAGGAGGATAAGTTACTAACAAGTATACAATCTTCTAATCAGAAGATTTTCCCTTTATTTTCTCTTAGCATTTTTCCTCAGTTCTTCATCTTCAGAGAACTTGTTTTGACAAAGTGAGAAGCTGAGTTCTAAACTTATGTAAAGCATGTGTAGATATTAAAAAGCTAATAGTTTATATATTTTTACAAAAGAGTGCTGGTATACTTAAAGATCAAATTTTAGTTTAAGAAAGGCAGCAACTAAGATAAATATCAACAATAACTGTTACATTAATTTTATACTCCAGGTTAATTTTCCCAAATAATCTGTTATGGATCAGTTTCCAGATCCACCTTATTCATGTTAACACTCCTACCTTTCTGTCTTCCAAAGCCAAAACAATCTTCATTTTACCTTATATGCAGCCTTCTACCACCTCTTTCTATTGTGCATCCATCAACCTATCTTCTGTCAAAGTTTTCCCATTTTTCTACTGAGTATCATAGTTAGGTCCCCACTTTGATTCTTAGTTTTTTTCCCTGGTTTTTCCAATCATTCTCACCACCCCTCAACCCCATGGTTTTAATTTATAGGACTCTCCTTTCTCTTCATTCCTAAGACCTACTTTTACAGTACTGCATTTCCTATCCTCATCTCTTTTTTGATCAGTTTTTGTACATATTACTTCTTCAGAACCTAAGGTTTCTCTTCTCTAGTTCTTATTCCAAGAATATCTACCAACCTATCTCTAGAATCCCAAACACACACTCTTGACTACCTCATACCTAAGTATTCTTCCTACCCCTTTTCTCTTTACAATCACTAGTTTCCAGAATCCTGTCTGATACCACAAATACCACCCAAAACCAACTGCCAATTCAGTTCTCTGTGCTTTCCAGCAATCCCTCTCCCATTTTCAACTCATTATACTCTCTCTCCCACACCTAAATAAACCCTAACCTGGCACAAGCCATTCAACAACCTAAAATTCCAAAAGCCTCTCTCTTCAACACAGCCCCTCCCTTCCCAGTAAAGTTTCCCCCAAAACATTTTAAGTGGCTACTCTCAATACTTCATTAATTCTGAGTCTTACCTGAGTCTTATCAAACCCAGTACACAGCTTCCATCAGACCTATTTGCCCAGCAAAAGTCAACTGCCCAAATCTTCCTCTCTAAGCTTCCCAGACGTTACCTCTCTGCAGCACTCCCACTCACTAAACCCTATTCCTACTCACTTCTCAATTTCCAGAGCCCATGGCCACTCTCTAAGCTACTCAGCCCTCTCCCTCGTGACTCCCCTTATGTCCTACCCTCACTTTTCAGCACATTCCTATTATCCTTAATGGTCTTCTTGGCTATGTTCTCCATCTTTCCTTAGGCCTGTTTCCCAAGCTTTTCTCTCCTAAAAGACCTAATCTCCTAGTCACCCCCTCACTCCCTGAATCTGCCTCTTACACCTCTAGGAACTCGCTCTAGAACCTTCTGCTCCTAGCTCTCTTTCCTTCTCCAACCCTGCCTCAGGTGTTCTCTATTTCCCTCAGCTTTTCTAATATCTAGTTCTCAGTCTTACTCCTTCCAAATCTTTTCCTAGTAGTTCCCCTAAGTCCCCTCAACTCTTCTCAGTCATTCCCCATTTCCCTCAACCCTCCCTGGCAGATTCCCACCACCTTTGTCACCGCTCTGCTCCCCTTCCTCCACCCTCCTCCACACCTCCTTCTGGAGGTGCCTCCTACCTCTCTTAAATTACCCTCTCAGCTTCCTCAATCTTTGCCTCATTCCCTTCTCACTTAATACTATTTGTCCTCCAGTTTCCATTGACTTGGCGCCTCCCCTAGTCCCCAAATCTGCCTTCTACTCCATCCAAACGTCTCAGGCCGCCCCTAACATTCTCTCCTAGCCGCAGCCTCCCTTGCCTGCCGTTCTCAACGCCCAGAGACACCATTCTCCAATGGCCGGGGCCTGGCCGCCAGGGGGAAGGGGTACGAGTCACGTACCCCATTCGCATCTTGGCTCCGCTCTGACTGCCCCCGCTGCCGGGTAGAGGAGGGCGAGAGGGCAGGCGGCCGAGGTGCATGCTCTTCTCGAGGGCCGACATGAAGGGGAGGCCGCAGGTAGTTAAAACAGTAGTCGAAGCTTCGTCCCACGCTAAGTGCGGCCCAACCGGTCACAGCTCTCTCCCCTAAGCGACGCCCTGTCGCCTTTGGACAGCACCCAGCTACCGGCAGCACCGCCCACCGCCCACCGGCTCCGTAAGCCCCACCCCCTCCCCCCCTGCGCTTCCACCGGAAGTGCGCAACAGCCCTCCACAAAGGGAGCTGGGTAACGGAGTCTGAGGACACCTCAGACCCCCAGCGGAGAACGCGACGATCCTCCCCCGAGAGAGAAACGCTCCTGAAGACAATGCACCCTGGGCAATGGAGTTCTCATCGGGCGTATCCCTTTGCGCTTGCGCGAGTGGAGGCGACAGCGTCCAACCTCGCAGAGGTAGTAGAGCAAAGCATCCTGGGTGTTGTAGTCTGTTGCCGGGAAAGAGTCTTGGCGCCTTCCCTTTTCCCCGGTTCTCAGAGACTGTTAAAGGAAGAGCCGCTTCTTCCTGCCTCCCAGGCTGCCCAGCGGCGCCGGTTGCCGGGGAACGCGGGCGCCGTGGGAAACGATGGCGGGAGGCTACGGGTTAGGTGCTGGGGCAGGAGTTGAGCTGGTGAAGAAGAGCTCGGGCTCGTCATGAAACAACGAAAAGGCCAAGGGCCTGGGGGCGGCCGTGGCCGCAAGAAGAGAGGTAACCTGAGAGACCAAATGTTGAGGAAAGGTTAACAGGGTTGAGTTAGGGGAGCAGGGTGTAAGGAATTCGAGGGAGACCCCCACACCCGCCTCTAAGAAAAAAAGAAAAAAGACGGAGAAGAGAGAATAACCAGGAAGGAGAAGGTTAAAAGAGAGGGCAGTTGGCCCTCCAGCAAATGGAAAGGAAGTAGGTAGGGGCTGAAGTGGGGGCCAAAGTGGGCGAATAAATGTGGCTAGGTGAGGGCTAAAAGGATACATGTAGGACATTTCTCGAGGAAGGGCACAAAAAAATTCTAGGAATGTTTTTTTTTTGAGATATAATTGACATAGCATTATGTTCTTTTCAGGTGTACAACATAATGATTGGGTATTTTTATATATTGCAAAATGGTCACGACAGTAGCTCTAGGTAGCATCCATCACCATACGGGGTTACAAAAAAAATTTTTTTTCTTGTGATGAGAACTTTTAAGGTCTGCTCTTTTAGCAGCTTTCAAATACACAGTACACTGTTATTAACTATAGTCACTGTGCTGTACATTACATTCCCATGATTCAGGAGTGTTTTTGATAACAGTTAAATGTGTGTGTGTGTGTGTTGGGGGGAGGATATAGCTTTGGAGGTCCACATGGGAATGGAAGAAACATTAGTTGGAGAGGCAAATATGTCAGTAATCCTAATAGGCAAGGATCACGTTTTATACATTACTGAATCCCCAAGAACTAGCACAAAGCAGGACTCGGTAAATGTTATTTGAATGAGTGAAGCCTGAGACAGTCATGCAGCATGAAAGGCTATAGGCGGGAGTTGGGAAAGATAGTTGTGGAGGAGAGAGGAAGAAAGGGTGGGGTGGAGGTGAAGGCATGAGGATCTCTGGAGGATTGAGATGAAAGCATGTGTAGCAAGAGGACTTTTATCAGGTTAGAAATCTCAAGGAGAAACAAGCTCACCAAGGGAGTAGGGAAATGTTAGCTGCAGCAAGAACAGTCACCCCAGGAACCCAGGGCAGATCGGGAAACTGGAAATTGAACCTCTACAGAGCTGCCTCAAAAAAAAAAAAAAAACATTGGGCAACTCTGCCTTTTTACATTATAGGCAAAGGGGCGTTAGGAATAATAATAGTACATTAGGCCCTTAGGTTGAGGACTGAAGCTACAGTCTGGGAATGAATCTTATCCAAGCTGTTTAAAGATAACTAAGGCAGTTTTGAGGCAGCGTCTTTCCTGCCAGAATGATGGGAGGATATGAGACAGAAGCATGGAAGTGTTCAATACTGGTGCTCCCTGTGTCAAACCGGTCAAGAATATTTGGTTGATAGGAGGAAAATCAAAATAGAAATAACATAAGAATGTCCTTCTTGCTATACCACATGCATATGCAGTAATGTTCATATACACACCTTTATATAATTTTTATATTGAAACTAGTTATCCATAAAGATTATGATGGGTCTTTTCACCACTGTAAAGAGCAGAGGAATCCATAGAATTAGTTATATACATTCCTGATCTGATAGACTCCAGTTATTTTCTTCTTGTGTGCCATGACCACTCCCCAAGGGAGAAGTTAGAGGCATAGAAAGGTGTGTGTAACAGGAATGGTTTCTTAAATCTCCTCTAAATCATGGTTAGAAGATACTGTGATTGGAAGACAATCAGGGTCATTAATGGAAAGTTTTATAGAAAGTCATGATTAGTTGCCTCATGTAGATTTTATGATCTGTTTGAAATCCAATAAATATTATAAAAGCCGATAAATATTGTTAACTGAGAACTGTGCTAGAAAATAGTGGTAGAATCTGAAGAGGATAGTCTCTATCCCCATTGACTGTATGTTGTTGGCAGGAAAGAAAAGACATAGCCAATTTAAGGTGGACGTTGCTGAAATGCTGAGTTGTGTGGTATAGACTGAATCATTTGCGAGTCGAGTAAAGGGAGTTGTTGCTGTTTTATATTTAATGATGTTTTTAAAGTAAGAGAGTTAGGTAAAGATAACATAACCGTGGACATTGCAATAATCAAAACAACAGTACTTAGAAGAAAAATTTCAACTACTTTTGAGATTTTAGAGACCTATCTACTGTATTATTATATTTGTATTTTTCTTTTTTTTTTTTTATAATTTTATTTATTTCTTTCTTTTTCCCCAAAGCCCCAGTAGATAGTTGTATGTCGTAGTTGCACATCCTTCTAGTTGCTGTATGTGGGACACGGCCTCAGCATGGCCGGAGAAGCGGTGCATCGGTGCACGCCTGGGATCCGAACCCAGGCCGCCAGCAGCGGAGCACGTGCACTTAACCGCTAAGCCACGGGGCCGGCCCTATATTTGTATTTTTCAAATGGTGTCTTTCAATTAAAGAGGTGTTCATATTAGCATGTCTTAAATTGGTGTGTTCTTTACTTACAATAACCTGAATCAAACCATAAATACTAATTAGTTATCAGAGTGGCTTCAGTGACCATATAGGTTATTCTTTGGTCTGGTTTGCTAGTTACTTCTCCTGTATTAGAATAGGTAGGATAAACCTTCTTTCTGTAGAGACTAAAATGTTTTTGTGTGTTTTCATTCAAAAAGCAGGTTATATGTTTTCTGTATGTAGTCTGCATTTTGACTTAGTGTTCTTGGATTCCTCCACAGGTTTGAGTGACATTTCTCCATCTACAAGCCTACCACCTCTGGTCGAAGGCCAGCTACGCTGCTTTCTGAAACTTACTGTTAGTAAAGTCATCTGGAAGATTGCAAAGCCTCCCACTTGTGTACTTGTCCGAGTGAGATGGTGGGGAGAAACATCAGATGGAACCCTCTTTTCTCCCAGAGATACATTGCAGACTGAACCAAAAGCTGTGAGAACAACTACACGTTATGCTATTCGCTGTGGTCCAAAGCAGTTTACCTCCTATCTGACAGGTATATTTTTGTCTTATCATTTCACCTGCAGGCCTAATAAGCACGTGATTATGTTGTTAGCAGTAGGTGTTATCGTGTATCTAGTATCTATGGCATTGTTTTTTTTTTTTAATTAATTTATTTTTCCCCCAAAGCCCCAGTAGATAGTTGTATGTCATAGTTGCACATCCTTCTAGTTGCTGTATGTGGGACACGGCCTCAGCATGGCCAGAGAAGCAGTGCCTCGGTGCGCACCCGGGATTCAACCCCGGGCCGCCAGCAGCAGAGCGCGAGCACTTAACCGCTAAGCCACGGGGCCGGCCCTGGCATTGTTAATTGTTGAGGAGTCAAAGAGGTTTTATAATAGCCACTATTTATTGAGAGTATACTATATGCTAGCAGTTGATACATATTATTTCTAATCCTTAACGACTGCAAGATAGGTATTTTCTCTGTTTTATAGATAATGAAACTGAGGTTCAGAGAGATGAAATGAATATTCTCTAAGGTTACATAGTTGATAAATGGCAAAACTAGGATTTGAACCCAGTTCTGTCTGACGCCAAAACTCGTGCACTTCTCAGCGTGCCATGCTTTAAGTAATAACTGCAGTCTCTGCTCTGGGTCTTACTTTCCTTATGCTCAAAGAAAGAAGATATAGATATAAAATTTACTAATAGTACAAGATAATACATGCTAAATGCCAAATGAGTGGTTTAGTAAGTGAGTAATACAGGTTTTCAGAGAAAGGAAGGGTCCCTCTACAGGGATTTACAGGATCCACGTGTGCTGGACGTTGTGCTAGGCACCGTGGGGCTTACAAAAATGAATTTAAAAATTTAACCAGAATGGTATCTAATTCTAACTAAGTTCACAGAGAAGTTTAGTTACAATACTAGGTAGAAAGTGATAAGTGCTATTAAAGGATACCCATAGGTACTCTGGGTACTGTACACATAAAACTTAAATCCACTGGTGGTATTCTGATATAATTTAACAAATGAAGAGTGATTAGAAATTCTTCAGTAAGAGAGAAGATGTCTATTAATATGATAATCAACAGGTCAGACATTTATTTGTGAATCCTCTGGGATAATACAGAATGCATTAGACTTGGCATATGATGTTTAGGTTGGTGTTACTACCTTTGGGATTTTGGGAAAGTCCCTTCCCATTTTTGACCCCCATTTTCCTCATCTATAAAATGGGATCGAGGGCCAGCCCAGTGGTGCAAGCGGTTAAGTGTGTGCGCTCTGCTGCGGCGGCCCGGGGTTTGCCGGTTCGGATCCAGGGCACGCACCAACACACTGCTTGTCAAGCCATGCTGTGGCGGCGTCCCATATAAACTGGAGGAAGATAGGCGTGGGTGTTAGCCCAGGGCCAATCTTCCTCAGCAAAAAGAGGAGGATTGGCAGATGTTAGCTCAGGGCCGAGCCTCCTCAACAGAAAAAAAAAAAAAAAACCGGGATCAAACAGCTGCCCTTTCACCATGCTTTTTTAGGAGGAAGCAGTCTGGCTGAATGAGAACGTGGGCTTTGAAGTTAGACAGTCTTGAATTTGAACTCTGGCTTCAGGATTGCATGGCTATGTGGTGCTGGAGGTTCCTTAAGATCTTGGAGCCTCAGTTTCCTATTAGTTAAATGGGAATAATAACACTTACTTGGCAGGAATTATTGTGAAGATTGAATGAAAAAATTTTTGTAAAGTGATTGGTCCAGTACCTGGCACATTAATGGTGTGAGTTTTACAAAAATATCAAGTCTTGGGCACTGTGGGTGATACAGAGATTTTAGCTTAGTCTCTGATCAAAAGAAACTTACAGATTAGCTGGAAAAAAACAAAACTGGCATATATGAAACAGTAGTGAGCAGTGCCAGACAGTATGTAATTGAATGTCTGATTACTTGGTACGTACATTCAGTACCATATGCATATTCCAGGGAGTTAATAAGGGCTAAGCTTATCATAAGTTGTTAGGAAACCAGAATCCTACTTCTGTTCTGCGCTAACTTGCTGCTTGGCTTTGAGCAAGCCATTTCATCTTCCTAGGCCTTAATTTTCCCATTAGTAAATTGAAGGGGTTAATTACCAAATGGCCCAGTACTCAAATTTCATGATTCTAGTTAGGAAAGAAGCCTTGGAGAACGTAGGATTTGAATACAGGACAGATGAGGTGAACTTTGTAAGTGATAGCTATGGACATGAATGTGATACGTATATTAGAAAATGAAGACACAAGAGGTCAAACAGTTCACACAAGTGTGTGCTCTAACTGAAAACTTGGAAGAAGTATCAGTATTTCTTAAGCTATGTGGTAGGTATTTGTTTTATTATTATTCTTTTATGTACTCTTTTGTATGCATAGTTCATTTAAAAGAAAATGAAATGTATAAAGTAAACTAATGAATATATTGTCACATATTAGCATAAAACATGAATTGATCCAGGTTGGAAAGAGGGAGGCAGTAAAACAGAGATTTTATGAATTCCTCAGATAAAAATAATATATAGAAACAAGGAAACTGTGGAGCATTTTACAGTTTATAAAATACTTTCAAGTCCATCATTTTATTTGGTATTTAAAATGACCCTGTGAAGTAGGTAGGGTGGTTTATTTTACTCATTTCTTTGTATCTGTTCCATCTTATTGTGAACGGAAGTTAGGGCAATTACAAAAACACGTTAAGTACAGAAAGATTTTTTTAATTAATGAAAAAATCTTTACATTTTAAATCTTTAAAAACTTTTTGTTTAAGGATAGTGAAAATACAGTAGAAGGAATAAGAGGAAGCCACTGGGAAGTACTAGAATGCATGCTGTGGACCTTGTGTATTTGCAGTGGGTATTATCCTCATTTTCTAGGTGATGAATTTGAGTTTCAGAGTTAAAAGTGACTTACCCAAAGTCACCCTAACACCAACCCTAATTTGAGGGATGCTCTGACTCCAAGATCGTTAGTGTTTCTGCTAAGCCATACTGCCTCAGCAAGTAGAGGGATTATAGGATTCTGAGGTATGCCTCATACTCTCTACATCTTTCCTGCCTTACTTTTTATCTCTTTATGGGAAATAGCAGCCCTGAAAATGTTTGGAGCATGGGAAGTTTAGAGTAGAAACTAAGAAAATGAGGATACTTTACTGAGCCTCACCACTTGATTTTTGCGTCTCTTTTAATCAGGTAGGATTCGATTAATAGGAACATGAAAGACAATAGGGATTCTAATTCCACAGTAAAAGTGAAGCATAGAGGCCAGAAGTCTATTAGGAGTTAAGTTTTTTCTCCCTAGAAGTAATGAATAATGGAGCAGCATGGAGTACTGTACTTAATAGTTGGATAGAACTGAGTGTAAGCCTAGTTTTGTCACTTTAAAGCTGGGTGAACTTAGGAGTGTTACATGAAGTCTCTGAGCCTGTGTTATCCTCAACTGGAAACAGAAACAACTGTATCATAGAGTTGTTAGGAGAATTAATGAGACATGGAAGAGCCTGGCTGTTAGTAAATAGCCAACAAATGTTGGTACATTTCCTTTATTCTACATATGTACATCATTTTATAGTCTACAGAGTACTTTTATCTGTTAGCTCATATGATTTTCAGATAAATTCCGTGAGTAGGTAAGACAGGGACTGTGATATGTTAACTAATTTGCCTAAAGTCATAGAACAACCATTAAGCAACTGTCATGTCAGAGGACACTGTGCTACATGTTTTACTTGCAATACCCCCATTCCTCACACAGCCATGATATGGGTATTATGATGCCTATTTTACAGACAACTGTGGCTTACACAGAAGTAGCTTGTGAATATTGGAGCCATGACACAATCACAGTTCTTCTAATTATAAGTCCTATACTCTTTTCACTACAGTTTTGAGCAAATGGTGAAAATGAACCATTTTCTCAACTTTGGTAAGAAAATATTCAGAAGTTATACTGTCCTGAAATAATCTCAGATTCCCTATGTGTGCATTTATTTCTCCTGCTGTAAGTTATGACCATGAAGGTATTAAGTTTAAGCAGCTAATTGAAGAATACAGTTAAGGAATTTGTTTCCATTCCTCTTAGTTCCAAATGCTCTCAGTATTTCAATGCTCCAGATATAACAGGAGTAAGCAATTAGATACTCCTGGGAGGCAGAGACTGACCCATGTGTCTATATAAGAGAAGCCCTTTGTCCAATTCAAGACTAGAAATGGTGAGAAATAAAAGAACTGAGAATTGTTGCTTTTATATTTCAAAACCAAAGCCTGAGTTCTTGCCAAATGTTAAAAAAAAAAATACTCTTTTAAAGGGATTTTCCTAATCAAATACTTGGTATGCTAAATATTTTTATTCGATGTAATTTTTTTCTCCATGTGAGGTATTTGTCATTGTTCTTCTTTAAAACTTTATTGTTCTTTTGATCTTGAGTTCATTCCTCCCCACCCCCAGAATGATATGATAAGTGTGTGGTTTATTTGAAAACAGAATAATTTTTTTGAGTAAAAAAGTTTTCTAAGGTATACCCCTCTGCCCACCTCCAAAATAAATAAATAAATAAAAGTAAATGAAAAATATCTGTGTATGTTGTAATTGTTTTTGATTAGATATGGCTGTGCTGGTGCTGGAAGTAATCACCAAACTTGATCATCTTCCAATTGGTAAAGTTCAGATCAGTGGACTAGCCCAGCTTTCTCCAACCCATCAGATCAATGGATTTTTTACCATTGTTTCACCAACATCTAAGAAACTAGGAGAACTCCAGGTAAAAGTGTTTTAATTCTTTGCTGCATAGAATAAAACTTTTTTGGGCCAAAGTAGTTGTCTGTTTGTAGAATGGATAGGCACATGACTCCCATGCCTTTGCTCATGTTTTTACCCACATAACTCTCATGCCTTTGCTCATGTTTTTACCCAAAGACTGTAACATACCTCTGTTTTCCTCTTATCCAAGTCCTCTTAGTGCTTTACTGCTCATCTCAAGTCCAAGAGTCCTTCACAGCTCCTACTGCGCTCATTCTTCTCTGTACTCTTTATTAAATTCATAACAACATTAATTACATAATCATTGTTCAGTTATAATCCTACATAGTCTCCAAAATTTTGTATTAATCATCTCCCTTTATTTTCCCTTCCTTTTAGTTCTAGATTCCCTGGGAGCCAGGACAATGTTTTCTACTTTGTTTTTCCCACTGCTCCTAATATAGTGCCAAGCAGTAATTGCTTTTTGACTCATGCAGGTGGTGTCTTTGATGTATTCATTCATTGATTCAGCCTACATTTTTTTGATACACTGTTATTTGCCACTAACTTAGGATACAGAGATGCGAGATGGTCCTTTCATTTAGTTTTCCAAAGTCGTATAGGAGGAAATAGAAAAAAGTAGTAAGTAGAACACAGTAGTATATGAATTATGCTATAAATATCTACAGGATGGTGGGAAAGAACATAGACAGGTCCCTTTCTGAGGAAGACTCTTGGGAGTGCTTCCTAAAGAATGCTGAGTGTTCAAATCCCTGAGAAGTTTCACAAGTTGTTTTTTGTGTGTGTGTGTGAGGAAGATTAGCCCTGAGCTAACATCCATCGCCAATCCTTCTCATTTTGCTGAGGAAGATTGGCGCTGGGCTAACATCCATGCCCGTCTTCTTCTACTTTATATGGGACACCACCACAGCATGGCCTGACAAGCACTGTGTCAGTTCGTGCCTGGGATCCGAACTTGTGAACCCAGGGCTGCCACAGCGGAGCGTGTGTACTTTGCTGCGCCACCAGGCTAGCCCCGTAGAAGTTAAGATATAATTCACATGCCGGAAAATTCACCCTTTTAAAGTATACTATTCAGTGGTTTATAGTATATTCACAAGATTGTACAACCATCACACTGTCTAATTTCAGAGCATTTTATCACCCCAAAAAGAAACACTATACCTGTTAGCAATCGTTCCCCTTTTCACCCTTCCCCAGCCCCTGGCAACCACTAATCTACTTTCTGGACATTTCGTATAAATGAAATAATATACTATGTGGCCTTTTGTGACTAGCTTCTTTCACTTAGCATAATGTTTTCAAGGTTCATCCATGTTGTAGCGTGAATCAGTACTTCATTCCTTATTATGGCTGACTAATATTCCATTCTATGGATGTGCCACATGTTGTTTATCTGTTCTTCAGTTGATGGACATTTGGATTGTTTTCACTTTTTGACTATTGTGAATAATGCTAATACGAACATTTGTGTACAAGTTTTTGTGAACATATGTTTTCAGTTCTCTTGGGTATATATAGAATTGTGGTCATATGGTAACTATGTTCAATTTTGAGGAAGTGCCAGATTGTTTTTTAAAGTGGCTGCATCATTTTTTTTTTCATCTTTAAATGTCAGTTGATACAATAATACTTATGTGGCTTTTATTTAAGTGTCATTGGGTTTGTTGGAGAATTGTTTTGATAGAGCATTGGAGGCAGAAGTCAGATTTTGAAAGATTATGGAATAAGAAAATAAGTAGTAATTACAGGAGAAAAGTAGAGGTAACAATTAGTGATTTCTGTATCCCAGTGAAGAGAGGGACAAGGTCGTGTGATCTAACAGAACTAGCACTAGACTTGGACATGGAGAAGGTGGTTACAAAAACAATTCTGGTATTCATTATACTTTCTGAGCTTTGCTATCCTATTTTGTAAAATGAGGATACTAAAATTTTTACCTCCTAGCGTTGTTGCAGGGATTAAATAAGATGAAAAAATAAGGAAACACTTAACATGGTGCTTAGGCACGTGGCAGGGACATGCCAAATTTACTTGAATTTGAGAGGGTAGTATTGATAGTGGGTAGCAGAATTGAGAAGTTTGTTGATACTAGAACAAAGGTTGGCAAACTGCCCAGTGGACCAAATCTGGCCTTTTAACTAAAAATGGTTTTTACATTTTTAAAGGGTTGTTTTAAAAAGAAGAATTTACAATAAAGCCTAGAATATTGACTTTCTGCCCCTTCACAGAATAAATCTGCTGACCTCTTTTTTGGAGTATAGGAGACCAGATTTGTTTTGTAGACCAAAGAGAAAAGCAAGTGACTAGAGAGATTGAAAGTAAAAGAGGATAATTGAGCAAGTAAGGTCATGAAGAGAATTAGATGGGAATGAGTTTCTATCATGAACACAACTGATAGAGTTACCTTTGAAATGGAAGAATTATAACCAGGAGAAAAGAGGAGAGACATTTTGAGATGAACAGAATTGAAGGAGTTCATGCTAATAACTTTTTTATCAATATTTATTGTATGCCTGCCTACCATGTTAGGCACTATACATTTTATTTCATTTAACTTTTTTTTGGTATTTATTAAATAGGAATAGATATGCAAAAGAATATCTTATATGTATAAGATTTGAAAATAACTATACAGTGAACACTCATTGACTCCTCACTCAGGTTAAGAAATATTAATAGAATAAGTAAAAGCAGCCAATTTTAGAGATTCATCCATATTTCTTTGTGTATTAGTAGTTTCCTTTTGCAGAGTTGTGTTCCATTGTATGAATATTCCACCATTTTTTATCCATTTGCTGGTTGGTGGACATTTGGGTTTTTTCCTCTTTCCCTATTACAAATTCTATTTGAAACTCATTGTGTGAACATTTGTTTTTATTTCTCTTGGGAAAATACCCAGGAGTGGAATTGCTGAATCATATGGTAAGTGTATATTTAACTTTTTAAGAAGCTGCCAAACTGTTTTCAAAGTGGTTGTATAACTTTACTTTCCCATCAGCAGTATAATCATTCTAGTTGCTTCACATCCTTGCCAGCACTTGGTGAGGTTAGTCTTTTTCATTTTTATCATTCTAGTGAGTACTGATATCTCACTGAAGTTTTGGTTTGCATTTCCTGATAATTAATATGTTGAGTATTTTTTCATGGGCATTTTGGCCATTCTGTCTTCTTCAGGGATTCACAGACTAGAACCCCCAAGGCAAATCTGGCTCACCACCTGTATTTGTAAATAGTTTTATTAGAGCACAGCCACACTCATTCATTTATGTGTGGTCTGTGGCAGCTCTCATGCTACAGCAGCAGAGTTGAATGATTATGATAGACTGTATGGCATGCAAAGCCTAAAATATTAACTCTCTGGCTCCTTCATAAGAAAAATGTACCAACGCCTGATCTACTTTTGTGAAATGTCTGTTCAAGTCTTTTGCCCATTTTTAAAATGAGTTATCTTTTTTAGTTTTAAGAGCTTTTTTTATATTTGGGATGTATGTAGGTTGCTATATATATATGGAATTACTTTCTCAGCCTGTTACTTGTCTTTTAATTTTCTTAATGGTGTCCTTTGAAGAGCAGAGGTTTTCTTTTAATTAAATCAGATTTGTCGATTTTTACCTTTTATGGTTTGTGCTTTTTGTGTCCTAGCTAAGAAATCTTTCTGTACTCCAAGGTTGTAAAGATTTTCTCCGGTGTTTTCCTCTAAAATTTTCATAGTTTTAGCTTTTACATTTAGGTATAATTCGTGTCTAGTTAGTTTTTATGTATAGTATGAAGTAAGGTCAGAATTGATTTTTTCCTATAAGTGCATCCACTTGTTCTAGCACCATTTATTAAAAAGATTATCCATTAAATTATGTTGGAATCTTTATACAAAGTGAATTGATTACATATGTGTGGGTCTGTTTCTGGACTGTCTATTTTGTTCCATTGATCTATGTTTCTACTCTTAGGATAATATTACTGTGTTACTGAAGCTTTATTGTAAATCTTGAAATCAGATAGTTTGAGCTCTCTAGTTTGTTCTTTTTGAAAATTATTCTAAGTCCCTAAGTCCTTTGCATTTCCATATAAATTTTAGAATCAGCTTGTCAATTTCTACAAAAAAGCTTTCTGGGATTTTTATTCAGATTCTGTAGAATGTATTAATCAAATTGGGGAGAATTGACTTCTTAGTAATATTGAGTCTTCTAATACCTGAGCATGGTATATTTCTCCATTTGTTTGGGTCTTCTTTAATTTCTCTCTGCGGTGTTTTGTAGTTTGCAGCATGCAGGTCTGTCACATATTTTGTTAAATTTATCCAAAAATATTGATGCTTTTTGTTGACTCCTAAAAATTTTCTATATAGATAATTATGTCATCTGTGGATAAAGACAGTTTTACTTCTTTACTAATCTTTATGCCTTTTATTTCTATTTTCTTGCCTTAGTACACTGACTAAGATCTCCACTCCAGTGTTGAATAGAGAACAGATATCTTTACCTTGTTCTTGTTCATAGGAGGAAAGCTTTTGGTCTTTCACTGTTAAATATGATGTGTTAGATGCAGGTTTTTCATACATGTCCTTTATCAATGAGAAAGTTACCTCTTTTTCCAAGTTTTCTAAGCGATTTTATTATGAATGAATATTGAATTTTATCAAATGTTTTCTCTGTATATGTTGGGATAATCACTTTTTTTTTTCTTTTGGTCTGTTATTATGACATAGGTACTAAAGGGAAACTATTATTATGGAGTTTGAACAGCTGTAAATGATAATAAGGGCCAAGGTGGCTGGAGGGTGTTCAGAGTAGATTGACAGTAAAGATCATTAGAACCAAGTTGACTGAGAGAGGAAACTTTGTTATATTCCATTATTGGTGTAGATCAGAAGTCAAAAATAACAAATGAGTCAAGCCAGCTGGCTGTAAGAAAAATCAACTGCCAAAAACATAATAGAATTTTTAAAAATACCAAACTTATACTATTATATAAGCATGTAACATAATATCTACATATATATGATTATTTCTACATGGAAACTGGAAAACAAGAATAATTATATGTTTTTTTCTTTTAAAATCCATTCCTTTGATTTGGCTAGAAACTTGACAATTTTATTCTGCACCAAGTTATCAATACCAGATATTTTGTATTTGATGGGCATTACAGCATTCATTTTTAAACCGTTAAAGAGTAAGATTTAGTTTTTACTCAGTTTCGTAACAGAAAATAACCGTTCACAAACATGGGTATTTCCAGAGGTAGAATCTTGGCACAATAGTTGTTGACAGTTACAGTATTACTCCTAAAATGTTTGTAAAATTTAAGATTTTCAAACATATTTAATCCTAAGTATTGTACTGCACTGCATTAACCTCCATATGTTATACTTTCAGTATAAATTGAGAAAGGTAAATTGAACTGTGTTGGTTTCCATAAAGTTTGAAGTCAAAAAAATCTTTTTGGAATATCGGTCTTTAGCTCTACAATTTTAGTAATGTATTTCATGCCGTCAATTTTATTTCTGGAAATCCTATTTCAGCATAGAAAAATATAGAAAAGTAGGACAGATCATTCTTTGCCAAATAAATTCCCCAAAGAAACAGTCATCAAGAAATGAATAAATTGAATCACATATCATATGGTTCCTTGTGAATGCACATGCAGGTAAGTAATTGAATTGTTTGTATAGTCTGTAATGTCAATTAAAATAGCCGTATGTTTGATCAGTATCTGCTGGTGATCTGAGGCTAGCATTTCTCCTTGGAAAACATAAACCAGGAGATTTCTTTTTTTTTTTTTTTTTAATTTTATTTATTTATTTTTTTTCCCCAAAGCCCCAGTAGATAGTTGTATGTCATAGCTGCACATCCTTCTAGTTGCAGTATGTGGGACGCGGCCTCAGCGTGGCCGGAGAAGCGGTGCGTCGGTGCGCGCCCGGGATCCGAACCCGCCAGCAGCGGAGTGCACGCACTTGACCGCTAAGCCACGGGGCCAGCCCACCAGGAGATTTCTTTTAACTCAAGCTCAAAAACATTTATTTAACACCACACCCAGCACTAAGCCACCTAATAGTCATGCAGTAATAACAGGCTGCCATAGTGCTTATCCAGTTTATCAATCAAAACATTGACCACAGGAGTTTATTAAAATCATATGTTAATTATATACATGTGTTGTTTGACTTTTAGTTTTGTTTTTTTTTTTGTTGGTGAGGGAGATTGGCCCTGAGCTAACATCTGTTGCCAGTCTTCCTCTGTGTTATATGTGGGATGCCGCCACAGTATGGCTTGATGAGTAGTATGTAGGTCTGCGCCCAGGATTCGAGCCTGCAAGGGATTCGAACCTGTAAACCCCGGGCTGCCGGAGTGGAGCATGTGAACTTAACCACTATACCACCAGGCAAGCCTTGACTTTTAGCTTTTTAGACAAAGTAAACAAGACACTGAATAGGTTTATGGTTCTGTGTCTTAGCAAAATGTTGCCACTCTGGATTTAAATTTTGAAACAAGTCCATTGTCAACAAAGACCATTGCAGGAGCATCATCCTTTGTCATCAGTCTTTAATAAACTTTTCAAGATTTTTCTCAGTTCAAAGAAATACCATTTCCTTGATGATTTGTCATCAGCATCTCATCCAAAAGTTTTTCACTCACATCAAAGTGTCATTGATACATTAAATAAATACAGCTATCAGAGAGTTATTTTTATCTGTGTCAATTGTTAAAACTTTCCAAAAAGGAAATCTCCAGGCCGAGATCATTTCACAGGTGAATTCTTCCAAACATTTAAAAAAGAAATAGCACCAGTTTTACCCACTTTTCCAGAAAATAGAAGAGGAGAAAATACTTCTCAGTTTATTTTATGAGGCCTGTACCACCTTGTTATCAAAACTGAGAAGGACAGTACAAGACCTAGACCTAAAAATAAACCTAGTCCTAAAAATCCTCAACAAAATATTGGCGAGTTGGGTCTAGCTGTATATAAAAAGAATAGTTACACCATGACCAAGTGAGGTTTATACCAGTAATGCAGGGCTATTTCAGTATTTGAAAATCAGTCAATGTGATAAGCCATATTAACAATAGGATACTACTAAGCCAATAAAAAGGCATGAACTGTTGATACATGTAACTACTACATGGATGAATCTTAGAGGCATTAAGCTGAGTGAAAGAAGCCTGTCTCAAAAGGTTACATACTGTCTGATTCCATTTATATGACATTCTGGAAAAGCCAAAACTATAATAATAGAGAATAAATCAGCTGTTGCTACGGGTTAGAGGTGAGGAGAGGATGTGACTACAAAGGGAAAGCACCAGTGAGTTTTTTGGGGTGATGGAAGTGTTGTATATCTTATATCTTGATTATGGTGGTGGTTACATGCATCTATACATAGGTTAAAATTCATAGAGGTGTAGGGGCCAGCCCGGTGGCGCAAGTGGTTAAGTGCACGCGCTCCGCTGCAGCGGCCCGGGGTTCACCAGTTCGGATCCCGGCACTTACTGACGCACTGCTTGGCAGGTCATGCTGTGGTGGCATCCCATATAAAGTGGAGGAAGATGGGCACGGATGTTAGCCCAGGGCCAGTCTTCCTCAGCAAATAAAAGAGAAGGATTGGCAGAAGTTAGCACAGGGCTGATCTCTTCACACACAAAAAAAAAATTCATAGAAGTGTACACATACAAAAATGTCCATTTTACTATAAGAAAATAAAAATTTCAAAAAAGAGATCAAGTGTGATGATAAACAGCTTTTGTCACTTGCCTCATGTTGGGACATGGCTGGGGACTTTGCAAACTAGAGCACATACCCTGACTAAAGCCTCTAGTCTACTCCAGCTAATTTTTGCCACATTGGCATTGGGACCCAGCCTTGCTGAATCTTCTCATTTTTCAACAGAAGCCAGAAATCCAAAATTTTACATAAAATCTGATTTTTTAAAGCATTGTTAAATAATTTTTAAAAATTTTAAATTCTGTGTTGACCAACATAAGTCTGAAAAATAGACATACTAATATGCTCTCTCTGATACTGATAGATATTATAGATGTAGGTCATAGCTTAGTGCTAAAGAGATCCCTGAGTCATTGAGAGAAGACCGATAAGAGTCCTTAAAGTTGTAAGGTTTTTCTGTTATGGATGTGAGAATTATGTGGTATATTCATGGTATTTGTGGATGGCATGGGCTTCAGAAGAGAGGTGATATATTTAGGTGATAGAATGGTGGTCTGGAGATGGCACCAGAAAGGAATAAGTCAACTTCCTTTCTCCTGGCTAGTGAAAGAAGTCGTTTCCATTGGAAAAGACCTGGGGAAATAGGGACATTTTAAGAAAGATGTTCAGTGAAAGTGGTAAGGTAGTTTGTATAAACTAGAAGTTCTACAGGGCTCAATGAAGGGGTTGGCAGAGGAGTGAGCACAAGAGTGAACTGTGATTGGGGAGGAACATGACTGAGGTGGACAGGATGACGATCTGGGAGATGAATGTAGGTGTATATTGGGTACATTATGTGGAAGCAGAGAAGTTAGGAGTGGAAATCCCTTGGACTAGAAGGAGTTGCTGGAACAATATTTTGTTTTATACCTCCAAAGCTTGACTCATGCTCTTCCCTCTGCCTGGAATGTTTTACTTCAACCTCCCTCAGCCTTATCTGTCTCATTCATATTTAAGATTCTAGACTCAGATGTTTATATGTCACTCCTGGAAACCATCCCTGGCACTTCTTCCTCACCTCTTCCCCAAGTTCAGACTCCTCTTTAGTGTTCCCATAGCAGCTAGTACTCATCGTTATCTCAGAACTTACCATTTGATATTAAAATTACTTCTTTTTAAGTTCCCCTACAAGATACTGTGATTCTCTGGGTCAGGTTCCGTGTTTTACTCATCTCTTTGCCTCAGGCAGGCTGCTAGCACAGAGCCTGACACCAAGCTAGTGTCAACAAATATTTGTTAATTGAACAGAGGAATTAGGCCAGCACCTGTGTTTTGATTGTAAGATGTGTGTGGCAGATACCCTTCTTCTTTCTTCAAGGGCCACTAGTAGTGTAGGCCTATGAGTTGTTTTGTGACTGGTTCAGATCTGCTTAGGGAAAAAGCAAAACTCAGTGGCCAGCCAGCAGGTCATTGTTAAGGCCATGGACGTAGCCTTTATTCTCAGTGTCTCTTTTGTTTCTAGAATACAGTGGAAGTCTTTCTGGCAAGTGATGAATGGCAGGGGAATACTTTCTGACATTTGCATTTGCGCAGTCAAGATTTTATGTGATGCTGTTACAGTGATCCCTGCGTTCCTGTCATTTGTCTTTGTAGAAAATCTTGGTGATGAATAGATTTAAAGGGTTTTATGTTACCCAGTTCAAGAACAAAATTCTCTTCATCAAGACCCAAGTGTGTTTTATTGAGTCTGTGCCCTGGCAGTTTCTCTGCACAAATTATTCCACTGACCTTCCCAGAGACGTCTTAAAACATTTAACTGCAATCTTTCATTTTTGTGTTAGGCCGTTCATCATTATTTGACTCTCTTTGGCTGCTTAAACAATTCCTTCTGCTTTCTCTGTCATTGTAACTGAACTTTCAACACCACTATTCTTTTCTTTTAGAGTATATTCTCCAATTTCTTCTCTAAAGTTTTGCTTTAGGCTCTATTTTTATTTTTTATTCCTCCATTATTCTTTTCAGAGGACTGGAGAGTATTTTATTTTATTTTATTTTATTTATTTTATGTTATGTTATGTTATGTTATATGTTATGTTATTTTATTTATTTTGTGTGTGTGTGTGTGTGAGGAAGATCAGCCCTGAGCTAACATCCATGCCGATCCTCCTCTTTTTGCTGAGGAAGACCAGCCCTGAGCTAACATCCATTGCCAATCCTCCTCCTTTTTTTTCCTCCTCCCCAAGCCCCAGTCGATAGTTGTATGTCATAGTTGCACATTCTGCTGGTTGCTGTATATGGGACGCCGCCTCAGCGTGGCCAGACAAGCGGTAAGTCGGTGCGCACCCGGGATCCGAACCCGGGCTGCCAGTAGCGGAACGCACGCACTTAACTGCTAAGCCACGGGACCGGCCCTGGAGAGCCTTTTAATAGAGAACCTGAACTCACAGGAATGAGATGATAAAGGAAACTTCAAGTGATTACTTTCATCTTAATGTTTCTCCCTCTTCACCCTGCCCCATCCCCAGAATTGTAGGGCCTTACTTTTTTTCCAATAACTAACAGTTAGAATACAGAAGGTGCTATGTCATTCTTTCATTCATCAGACCATTAGGCATTATTAGGCATACTAGACTTGTACGCTAAGTGTGTACTACGCTAATTAGTCCACAGAAAAATGAGTAAGACAGTCTATGCCTTCAAAGAATTCGTAATCTAATCGGGATGGTACACTAAAAGTTACAAATACCTCCTCTAAGTGTCTGCTTTTTTAATCTTCAAATTAGGATAATATACTTTCCTGACAGAGTTAAATCATCACATGAGCTTCTCTATGTGAGGAACTTAGCACAGCTTCTGGCCTGTGTTACAGTGTTCAATAAAATGGTGGTTATATTGATGGGGAGATAGTAAGTACAAATGTGAAGAAGGGAATGGACATGACATCTCTACCTGGACACAAAAAGTTTTCACAGAGGAAGTAATGCTGGAGGAAATTGCATATACAAAAGCATAAGGGAATGAAATATAAGGTACATGTAGAGAACCCTAAGTAATTGGCATATCTAGGAGAGAGAGATGGAGGAGAGAAGCACAGTGAGAGATGAGGCTTCTGAGGTAGGCGGGAATTTGAACTTGATCCTATAAGGAATGGGGGCCATTATTTTATATTATGCAGGAAGTCTTAAAATTAGTTAATCAATGCTAAAGAAAATTTCTGATATATTACATATCTCTTTCAGGTCTCACTTGCCCTGGAGCCTCTGTCAGAAACTTATGACAGCTGCAATCCTCTTCCTACCACTGACATGACAGAAAATGTACTTTCATCTGAGCAGGGATTCAAAGAATATACTGAGCCCAGCAATACCCGGTTTCTGGTTCCATCAAGGCCTCATAGGCTACCTACCACCAAAATTGATGGAAAAGAGTTAGCAGCCAACAGTAGTAGATCAACCACTCCAAGGTAATTACCACACCTAATACCAGTCAGTCTGTCAGCTAAGTCACACTGTACTCATAATTTCTGTATTTTATTTGTGGTTGGTAAAAGACTAAAGGTAGTCACTCATTCTGCAAATAAGTATTAAGTACTTACTATGTTCCTGGTTTAGTACCAGGTGCTGGGCGTAGAAATTAATAAGACACAATTCCTGGTTTTGAGGACTGCTCACAATCTAGTGGGAAGGCCAACGTACAGATAAATAAGTATGACTAAGTCACACTTATAGATATCCATGAGGGAAAAGAGGAAAAAGGCAGTATTTTGTGAAACAGAATGGAGTGCAAGAAATAGATTTCAATTTTAAATAATTACGAAGCATTTGTTTTGTCTCAGGCTCAGCACTGAGCTCTTTATTTCATTGTCTTACTTTAGCCACAACCATACAACAGAAGGTAAAGCATCTGTTATTTATTTCATTTGAGAGATGAAAAAGATTTACAAAGTCTAAGCTACACTACTATAAACCACTGATCCACTTTCTGTCTCTGACATAGTGGACTGTTACCATAATGGATAATATACTGCTGAAGTTCTCCTTTATTTTAAAACAGGGGAAAGGACCACTTGTACTTTGCAGAGACCTCTGATACAATAAAGGACTCTTTCTTTGGACTACAGCATCATCCTAATTCAGGACAGAGTTTAATAGAGTCTATGACTCTGAAAGGCAAAGCCCCGCAGAAGCAGATGTTCCTTCTCAACAGTTCTGAATTCCAGCCTCAAGTTAGGACAGTTGCCAAGAGTCACAGTGACTCATGTGTTCTTTCTTCAAGCAACCCCCCTACCAAGGACCTTCTTTCAGGTATGTATATATTTGTGAACTGAGACTAAGTTATATTTATGGGGATTACTCTGCTCGTTATCCAGCCTACAAAGATACCCAAGACTTCTGTTTGAACTAAATAGCCAAATAAAAGTGAGTAATCTTAGTAGAGTCCAGAAGCTCTCACCAGTTAAAGGCAGCTCTATTAAACCACTAAGTTGCTTCCAAATAATTACTAGGTGCTTATAATTGTAGGTTTAGGGAAGGAACCATTTAAAATGAACCTGGATATGGGGAGAAAGCTTTTGTCATAGAAAAATATTAGTCCTTATTTTTTCCCAAATAATTCAAGGCAAAGAAAGTTTTGTCTTACCGGCAGCATTTACTACCACTGTACAGTGGTATAAGTACCACATATACCACTGTACCACATTCTGAAAACTATTGGTCTCAGTGGAAACATTCAGTGCACAGCAACTTCTGATCTTAAGCCTGGGAATTAAATATGACTCATAGCCGACCAGAAGTAGAAAGGAGTCCTTATGTAAGGACTTAGACTGAAATAAGAAAGCAAAGAGGTACTGAATCAGATTACCTCATGTTAGGGAGTAGTATTATAAAAGCAATTGAGCTGTACCTCACATTACACTGTAATGGTCAGCCATGTATCTCTTTGTGAGATCAAGAACATGACAGAATTTGTCTGTCCTCACAAGTAAAATTTTCAAAGTAGAATATCTGCAGCATTAGCAGAAAAGTCTTTTAAATAACTATTTGGGTACATAATTCACATTAGTAAGGATTTTTTTTAATGAAGAAAGAATCTGTTCATATTTTTTTAACTGAGATGTCTATGATCCCTTATTTTTAAAAAGTATACTCTGATTATAATCTATTAATTTTAATCTTGAATGCATCCCTAGGCTACATTTATAATAAAGAAAATTGTCCCACTATACTTGGCACTTGTCAGCTCACACTTGGAATATTTTATGTAGACCTGGGCACCAGACTTTGAGAAGATTTGTTCACTCATTAAGCAGTTATTTGTTCAGCAACTATCAAATGTCTGACGCTTTTCTAGGTGTCAAGGGATGCAGCAGTTTAAATTAAAAAAAAAAAGACACAAACTCCTGCCTTATGGATCTTATATTCTAGATGGGAAGACCAATGATAAACTAGATAAATAAGTAAGTATGTAGTGTTAGATGGTAATAATGGCAATGGGAAAAAATGCAACAAGGAAGGTGAGAGGAGGGGATGTTAGTTTTACGTAGGTTGGCAAAGGAAGGCCTTGTTAAGATAACATCAGAGTAAAGATCTAAAGAAGATGAGTTCCTTCTGAGGAGAGTAACTAGGCTGGTGAAGGGACCACTAAGAGATGTTTAGCCTCAAGAAAACAGCTGCCACGTATCGAGCATTCATTATGTGCTAGCTACTATGCCAAGTGCCTCATACACATAATCTTATAAAAACCAAGTGAGGTAGGGCTTGTTATCCCCATTTTAAAATGAAGACATAGGCTCAGAGTTGGGGAGCTCCTGGTCTATCAAAGGGGGCAACTGCTCCTCAGCTCCAGTTCATTATTGTCTTAGACTTTAAGGTGAAGTCCTCTGCTTCATTCTACTGTGGGTTCATTGTTTACCTAGACCTGCTTTTTTTTTTAATCAAGACTGTGCTGGGGCCGGCCCCGTGGCTTAGCGGTTAGGTGCACGCGCCATGCTGCTGGCGGCCTGGGTTCGGATCCCGGGTGCGCACCGACGCACCACTTCTCCGGCCACGCTGAGGCCACGTCCCACATACAGCAACTAGAAGGATGTGCAGCTATGACATACAACTATCTACTGGGGCTTTGGGGGAAAAAATAAATAAATAAATAAAATTAAAAAAAAAAAAAAAAAGACCGTGCTGGCCAACTGTTCAAGACAAAATATGCCAGGTACAACCCATAGGCTGCCAATGTGCAACCTCTTCTGTAAGAGTTACTAGGATCAGTGGATTTAAAGATAAAACAAGACAGATTGTGACTCAGTCTGAATTAATAGTCTGACCTGTGCAAAAATGGGAAAGAATAGCTTCAAGAGGTAGTCAATTCTGTATTACTGGAAATGGTACAGCACAGCTGGAAAACCTTCTCATGAGACTCTTACAGATTGGATTAAATCATCAAGTAGACAGATATGATCTTTAAAGGTCCCTTCCAACCACGAGATTCTGGAGGACTAAGATTAAGTAGACTACTTTACGAAAAGTAGGTCTAGAGCTGCGAGCATGGGAGGGATATAACAAATACATAAACCTGATTTTCTTCTTGGTCTTCATTGTACTGACATCATATCAGGAAAGGGGGTACAGACCTGAATTAGTCCCAGCTAGTATTTATGAAACACTAACTACACATCCTGCTTATAAGAATTGGAGTTTAGAATATATAGCAAGGAGTTGGAACAAAAGCCAGAAGCTGTATACCTCCCTGTGTTTAGCAGGGGCTGTGCCCACAGCATGTAGGAAATAAATAAGGGAAACATTTGTCCTGAACTCACCTAAGTGCCTTTCCTTTGTGTTCAGGAAATGATTATTGAGTTAATGTCCAGGAAGATGCCTTATGTGTAGGTACCAGGTTCCTTTTGAGGAGGGGAGATAAAGTGTTTTTGTTGCCATTTAGACTTTGGAAAACCTTTTCTAAGAATGGCTGTTTCAACAACAAAACCACTTGGAGGCCAGTGAATGGACCACCTGTGCTCAGATGTGTTCTACTTGTTTTTCTCAATGTTTATTTCCTTTTTAAAACCTGCTTTTGGAAACTATCTTAAGTACTTATTCTCATTCAGATGTAAATGAGTGATTAAGTTACTCTTAAAATATCCCCAGTCCCAAAGGAGTTTTTATTTAACAGAGATGAAAATTTTAAGCTCAATTCAATTTAATAAGTATCTTTTGAGTGACTATTTTGTGTCAGTCATTGTTTTGAGTATTGGGGTTACAATGGTAAATAAGATACAGCCCATGACCTTAAGGAATGGAAATAGACTCTAAAGCAGATACCGTACAATTATGTGTGATATATGCCGAAGTGGAAATATTTATTAAAACGTTTTCTCAAACACCTGACGTGTATACGACGTATAGTGTATCAGGCACTATACCAGGCACCAAGGATACAAAGACCAACAAGAGCCAATCCTTAGTCTTGAAGTTGATTGGGTGAGATAGACAATTATAACACTGCCAGATAAATTCTTTTATGGAGTTAAATACCCGGAACTTCAAGAGCACGAAGGAAGTATTGTGTTTAAGGAATTGAAAATAGTTGGGTATGGTTAGATCATCAAGTACCAGGGCTGTTCTCTCCCTAGAAATGTTTTAGGTATCAGTAGAATAACTATTTTAAATGGCCCTGAAATCAAAGGAAGTTTATTATTGACACTGCTTGTCAGTTTATTCATAAAGCACTTATTGAGTGTGCCTACCTCATTAAAGAACTTTAAACTATATCAAGTAAAACCAAGTGCCAGCTAGAAACTGGAAGGGCAAGAGTTTCCTATCACATAGCAAGCTTCTTTAGCCAAATTTTCAATACTAGCAAACCATGGTTTCCTCAACCTTATTGAATAAACAAGACAGCCATTTTCTGGCTAGATTCCCAAAGAGATTTCTTTTTAAATAAAAACAAAAATACATACAATGAATTCTGAATAGAATATTGTGCAGCCATTATTTACATAGAAAAAAGTTAATGCATATTGTTAAGTGGAAAAGAAATTACAAAACAGTATACATAATATACCATTTTTACAAAAGAAAAAATTTATATAAAATACGGGTATATGTATGCATAGATAAAAAAACTATAAGGAATATACCAAAATGTGAACAATCAGTATTCCTGGATAGTGGCATTAATGGGTATATTAGTTTTCTATTGCTGCATAACAAATTTGTACAAATTAATGGCTTAAAATACAACATCCATTTATTAGCTCACGGTTCTGTGGATCAGAAGTCCAGCAAGTTATGGTTGAATTTTCTGCTTAGGGTATCACAGGCTAAAATCAAGGTGTCAGCCAAGCTAAATTCTCATCTGGAAGCTCTGGGGAAAAATTCACTTCCAAGTTCATTCTTGTTGACAGATTCAGTTGCTTGCAGTTATAGGACTGATGTCCCATTTCCTTGCTGGCTGTCAGCCAGGGGCACTCTCAGCTCCTAGACGCCGCCTGCATTTCTTGCCACGTGGCCCCCTCTGTCTTCAAGATAGCAATGATAACGTTAAATCCTTCTCATGCTTCAAATCTCTGACTTCACATCCTGGAAACAGCCAGAGAAAACTCTGCTTTTAAAAGGTTTGACCCCACTAAGATAATCTCCCTATCTTAAGGTTGACTGATTTGGAACCATAATTACATCTGCAAAATCCCTTCACATCAATACCTAGATGAGTGTTTGAATCACTGGGAGAGGGTACATGTACACCAGGGGCTGGGAATCCTGAGGGAGCTATCTTAGAATTCTGCATACCGTGATAGATGCTCTTTATTTTCTTTTAGTTTAGTTGTATTTTCACATCATACGCTGAACATGTGATATTTCAGTTTGGTTGTTTTTAATTTTTAAGGTATATTTTGAACTCTTTCTACTAATAAATGCTAGATGTTTATGAATCTCTTTGGCTTGCTTTTTTTTTCTTGGCCTGACTACCATATTTTCTTTATTTTTAGAAGCGATAAAACTCTAGACTAAGAGGCAGGCGCTTGATGTCTAGTCTCATCCTCTAAGCAACTGTGGAACCTCAAGAAAATAATGATACTTCCCAGTGTTCCCTGGAATAATACCACCGGTCCTAAGCCTTTGAAAAGAAGACTAAAAACTAAAGTGGGGTCATATATAGTATAGGGGTTAAAATCATAGGATGTGGAGTCATCCGGTTATACAGCTACTGCATACATTACTTGGGCAAGTTACTTATCCTCTGTACCTCCATTTTTTTCATCTGGAAAATGAAGGCAATCGTAGTACCTATCTCAGAGGATTGTTGGAAGGATTAAATGAGTTAATATATATAATATACGTAGAGAAGTGCCCAGCACATGGTAAGAGTTCAATAAATGTTATCTGCTATAATTATAGTTGTTGTTACTTGGGGATGGGGTAAATATTACCTATCAGAGAATCTGAAGACTTCATCCAGACTTTTCTGTTAACCTACTGTGATCTTGGACAAGTCATCGAAATTTTTTGACATTCTTTTCTTCATCCATAAAAGTATAAATTTGGAATACATTATCACTATAGCTCCTAAAAGCTTAGCTGATAATAGTTGTTAGTGTTACTTGGATAATAATGACATTAAAACTGTTACAGATAGTAAGAGAATTCAGTAAGGTATCTGGATACGAAAATAATATATAGACATTACTAACCTTATTATGTACAAACATCATTTGGAAAAGTCAATGCATGCATAAAATGACTCCCACAAGGAGGTCAGTCTCTCTGGAACAGAGACTTCGTTCACTGCTCTAATGCCAGCATCTAAAACAGTCCACAAAATAGAAGCTCAGTAAACATTTTTTACAAAGTGAATGTCCTCAAGGAATTCTCAAGCTATTGGGGAAGGCAGATACGTAAGCCATTACAATACGCTGTGGTAAGTCCTATGATAGAAGGAAAGGTGCTAAATATTATAAGTATTTGTGTTGGATTTTAGATTTTCCGTATTCTGCTTTTGCCCTTTTCAGCTCTGTTAGAACAAGGCAATAAACTGCGTAATGCTATGGCGATTTCTGCAATGAAATCAAGCCCAGATACTAGCATGTTGTTGGACGAAGTTCATCCTCCTGTGAAGGAAGATTTTCTTAGTGCATCAACACAGTAAGTTACGGGATAAACATGAACCCCAACAGTTCATTTCTTAGTAGTTGTTAACATGTGTTTTTTGTCAAGTTATAGACTAAGTAATTTTGGAAATGTTTGGTAAATAGTTCTTAATGTAGTAGAAAAGAAGCCTAAACTAGGAGTTCAGATACTCAGAATCTAGACCTAGCACTAGCACTTGCTAAATATGTACATGGCTAAATTCTTTTTTTCAGTTTTCTCTTTGAACCAGCATGCTTATATATAAAATGGGGATATTCTCTCCTCCGTCTCTTACAGAAATTGAAATGAGGTTGTAATGTAGGAAAGAGCTTTGTAAATTGTGAAGTTTTATTTATATTTAAGGTAGTTAAGTCTAAAGTATGTTAAATTTTCCATGTTGAACCATCTGCATGTACTATGTCTTAGCTCATTAATTCTGATTTAGATTTCCCCCGTATGTTAGCCACTCAGAAAGTATTTCTCCACACCTTAGAATCAAAGCCTTCTCTAGGAATCAATTTAAAGACCACATTGAAGATGACCTCCACCCACCCACTGAGAATGCATTTTGGAAACAAGACATAAAAACTGATACCAGCGCCATACAGCTACTATTGGGCAGGTAAGAGCTCTTAACTAGCTTTCTTCCTTTTAAATTCTTCCTCCAATTCATTGTGTACGTTGTTAAGAGATTTATCTTCCTAAAGCAATACTTACTTAGAATAACCAAGTCATTCCCTTGATTATTCATTGCATACTAAATAAAAAATCATTATTCATTACCTATTAAGTAAAAATCCAGTCTTTAGCCTTTTACTTTTAGCTTCACTTACAGAATGGTTTCCAGTCCACCTTCCATTCGTATCTCCCAGCTCTATCCCCAACACCAATGTTAGCAGGGTATAGTGAAAAGAGCGGGGATTTTAAACAGACACAAGTTGAAATTCAGGATCTGTCTTTTATTACCTGTGCGGCCTGTGCAATTAGGCAGGAAAAAAATCAATAAAAGGAATGCAAACTGGATAAGAAGTAAAACTATCTGTATTCACAGATTACATGATCTGATATTGAGAAAATCCTAAAGAATCCACTAAAAAACTATTAAAATTAATAAGTTCAGGAAGATTGCAGGATACAAGATCAATTTACAAAAATCATTTGTATTTCTATTTACTTGCAATGAAGAATCCAAAAATGAAATTAAGAAAACAATTCCATTTACAATAGCATTGATAAGAATAAAATACTTAGGAATAAATTTAACAAAGGAAATGCAAAACATAAACTCTGAAGGCTGCAAAACACTGTTCAGAGAAATTAAAGGTGATCTAAATAGATGGAAAAAATCCCATGTTTATGATTAAGTGTAATCCCTATCAGAATTGCAGCTGACTTCTTTGTAGAAATTGACAAGCTGATTCTAAAATTCCTATGAAATTGCAAGGGACCCAGAATAACCAAAACAATCTTGAAAAAAAAGTAGGAGGATTTACACTTCCCTTTTTAAAACTTCTTACAAAGCAATAGTAATTAAGTCAGTTTGGTACTGGCATAAAGACAAACATATAAATCAATGGAGTAGAACTGATAGTCTAGAAATAAACCCATGTGTCTGCGGTCAACTGATATTCAACAAGGGAGTCAAGACCATTCAATGAGGAAAGAATAATATTTTCAACAAATGGTGCTGGGACAACTGGCTAGCCACATGCAAAAAAAAAATGAAGTTGGACCCTTACCTCAAACTATATACCAAAATTAACTCAAACTGGATCAAATAGCTAAATGGAAGAGCTAAAACTACAAAACTCTTAGAAGAAAACATAGAGATAAATCTTTATGACCTTGGATTTGAGAAGGGATTCTTAGATATGACACCAAAAGCAAAAGCAACAAAAAGAATTGATAAATTTAGACTTAATCAAAATTAAAAATGTTTGTGCTTCAAAAGACACTATTAAGAAAGTGAAAAGATGACCACAGAATGGGAGAAAATATTTGCAAATCTTATATCTGATAAAGGACTTATATCTAGAATATGTAAAGAACTCATACAATTTAATAATTAAGAGACAAATAATCAAATTAAAAATGTGGGCAAAGGGGGGCTGTCCCGGTGGCATAGTGGTTAAGTTTGTGCACTCCCCTTTGGCGGCCCAGGGTTCGCAGGTTCAGATCCCGGGCAAGGACCTAGGCACTGCTCATCAAGCCATGCTGTGGTGGTATCCCATATACAAAAATAGAGGAAGATGGGCACAGTTAGCTCGGGGCTAATCTTCCTCAACAAAAAGAGAAAGATTGGCAACAGATGTTAGCCCAGGACCAATCTTCCTCACCAAAAAAAAAAAAAAAGGTAGGCAAAGGATCTAAATAGACATTTCTCCAAAGAAGAAAGTCAAGTGGCTAATATGCGCGTGAAAAAATGTCAGTGCCATTAGTCATCAAGGAAATGCAAATCAACACCACAATGAGATACCACTTTATACCCACTAGGATGGCTAGAATTCTGAATTTTCAACTTCAAATTCCATTCCCAAGCTATCAATTAAGTGTGAGGATAGAGTAAACATATCTTCATGCATCCAGGGTCTCAAAAATTTAAATCTCTTGCACTGTTCCTCAGGAAACCACAGAAGGATATCCTCTACGACAAAGAATATAAAAAGAAAGAGTAAGGCATGGAGTCCAAGAAGTAGAGGATATTACACAGAAGAAAGAGAAAAGGAAGTTAGGGTCTGTGTCATATTTAGAGAGAAAACACTCCTTATGGGAGCAGGACAGGGCTTCATTAGGGATATTGCTTGGGGGTGAGGGTAAGTGGAGACATTCCTCCTATGTTTGACCAAATGGAAATTTTCACTTGTCTTGGAGAGTTCAATAATGAAATAGTAATAGGCTCATAGAAAACTAAGTAAATGAAGATTAAGGAACTATTAAAACGAGGAAAACTGGAAATTGTATAAGAAAGTGTAATAAATTGTACTTGGCTCTGATATAGTGTTGACCCTGAAATTAACAACAAATTGTAATATAACTAAATGGAGAAGATGGGTGAGGAGGAAATCTCTGTCCAAGAGTAATGGTATAAGAGAGTGGATCCTTCATTTTTCATAATAGTAAGTTCATAAATTATTTAGAAAAGTGAAAAATCAGAAAATAACAGTACACGTGTTACTTAGAAATATGAAGATAAATACCAGAAGAAACATCTTAGGGAGTTAAAAGTGATTACCCCTAAGGAGGCAGGCAACTACTGTTTTTTATTATGTTTTGTAATCCTATTTGACTTTTAAAATAGATACGTACATTCTTTGATTTAAAAATGTTTAGGAAGAGTAAAGTGCTGAGAGTGGGCTTGTCTTGTAGCCAAAGAACATGGGCAAATTCCAGCCGCCTTGTTTTTCACTCCTATCTCCTGCCCTCCTGACTGCACAGGAACCCGAGGCCTCTGGCCTGTGCAGAGTAGCTCTGACCTCTCCCAGTTTGTGGTATGAGTATGTCCCAAATATTGCACGGAGGGAAATGGCATGTCCTTTTAATGTGTCATAAATAGTGGAATAAATTCAAAGAAATGTTAATTTGAAAAAAAGAAGTAAACAGTGGAGGATTCTATACTCAACAGTGGAGATCTTCATAACTTTAAGAGTGTGCAAGGGGGAAAAGAAAGCAAGCGCCTGAGTAGGGGGGAACCGTAAGTGGCGAATGAGAGTTGTGTAGAATACCAAGAAGTAGAGCTTCAGAAAGGAGCAGTGCTCAGAAGCTGCAGAGAAGCCATTGGATTGGGAAGTTGTTAGTTGGGTTTTGGCAGTTAGGAAGTTGTTCTGACCTTTGACAGAGAGATTACTATAGATCAATGGTTCTCAGCTAGGGGGCAGTGCTCCCCTACCCTCCACTCCATGGGACATTTGGTAATGTCTGGAGACATTCTGGGTTGTCAAAACTGGAGGAGTGCTACTGGCCTCTGGTGAGTAGAGTCCAGGGGTCCAAAATGCACAGGATAGCTCCCAATGACAAAGAATTATCTGACCTGAGATGTCAGTAGTGCTAAAGTTGAGAAACCCTGCTCTAGATTAAGGAAAGGAACATTTATTGAGAATCTGTTTATTCTAAGAAATGTAGGAACATGATCTAATTTGAAGGTAGTGATTATGTACTATTTTCTTAAGAAATTAAAGAAGGGAGGGGCCGGCCTTGTGGCCTAGTGGTTAAGTTCAGTATGTTCCACTTCAGCAGCACAGGTTCAGTTCCTAGGCATGGACCTACACTGCTAGTCAGTGGCCATGCTGTGGCTGCCGTGTATGTGGCAGCGACCCACATACAAAATAGAGGAAGATTGGCACAGATGTTAGCTCAGGGTGAATCTTCCTCAAGCAGAAAGAGGAAGATTGGCAACAGATGTTAGCTGAGGGCCAATCTTCCTCAGCAAAAAAAAGAAAAGAAATTAAAGAAAGGGGAAAAAAAGTATAGCAGCTAGCTTGAAAGGGAAGCAAAGTTGAAAGAATTAATAATTGAAATGCTTGGCACAGTGCCTTTCACATATTAAGTATTTAATAAATATTATTGCTTTTATTATTAATAACATGTTCATTAAGAATTCAATAAGTTCATTAACAGATGTTCATTAAGTGCTAGTTACTATAGGAGAAACAAAAACGAATGAAATATACACGTACTTGTATGCTTGTCTTCCTTATTGGTTTACAAACTCTAAGTAGGGTGTCTGTTTTACTCATTTCTATATCCCACATAGAACTAATCTTGCCATAATTAATCCTAAATACACATATTTTTACTTAATGGAAGAAGGCATATTTATGAATTAGCCTTTCTTCACAAAAACAACATATAATATTTAACTCACTGAATTTAGTTAATTCTTTACCTTTTTCTTTCCTCTCCACTAGACCATAAGCAGCACAAGAGTAGAGCAAGTTGGCTTAGCCATCTCTGTATCATTCAGGACCTAACACATGCCTGGCACATAATAGGTACCCGTTAAAATGGTTGTTATGTAAATGAATGAGATCATAATCAGTGTCAGTAGTGTATTTTTTTAATACTAACTATTGGCATCCCAGTGGAGGGGGAATATAATATGAAAATATTTATCAGATAGTCTTCTGTTTAATGTGAGTCTTTTGTTTAACGTATCTTCTTCCATGTTTACAATTATAGAAAGTTTTCACTAAAAAAAGAACAGGTCAGCTGAAACTTCTTTTAAACTCTTTCTGCTTTGTTTTTCTTTTATCTGCAGTGCTGAATTATCTCAAGGTCATTACTGGAATGGGCTAGGCTCTCCTCCAGATTCCCCTTCTCCTGGGAGTGATGTGTATTGCAGCAGTGAGCCCAGTGACCCTCAGTATGACCAGAGTCTCCTGGAGAACTTATTTTACACAGCACCTGTAAGTCATTGAATCTGAAGCTTTAGGAATTGGAGAACAAGAGTATTAATCGTGTTAGTAGATGCAGGCATGTTACCACTTGTCAGACAGAAAGGTGTCCATTTTATATACTTTATCTTATTTAGTTATAATGACAACCTGAAGAGGAAAATATTATCCTCATTTTACAGATGAGGAGACAGGCCTAGTAAGATTAAGTATTTTGTCCAAGGACACATAGCAAGTAAGTGTTAGAGCCAGGATTCAATTCAAGTTTACCTGAGTCCAAAGCCTGTAGTCTTAATTAATATATTGTACGGCTTCCTTAGAGTTCTTCTAAGGAAGAGCTAATGCAGGTATACCCTGAGAACCACCCTTGACTGGTATCTTTTCAAAATACTCCAAAAACACCGCTACTCACAGGTGTCAAATGCCTCTACTGATCCTTAAGACAGGGCGTTCTCTTTTCGGGCGGTTCTAGCATTTTCAAAGTTCTTTCTTATATCAAGCTATATGTTCTATTCATTGGTTTAGCATCTTTTAGAGTCTGTACATAATAAGTTCAATCCCTGTCCCACAAGTAACCATTTATATTTATGAAGATTGCTGTCACACTTCTGATTTTCCTTTTCTCCAGATCAGAAAAGATAACTGAAATACAAGGGTAGTGTATACTAGCTCAGTGCTAAGACAATGAGAACAACCAGGGTTCAGAGGAAGCAGGGAGAATGTTTACATGAGATTGTCAGGCAAGAGCATCATGAGGAATAAGGGATTTTAACTGAGACTTGAAAGGTAGTGTTTAGAGAAAGAAAAGAAATGAAATGGGAATAGAAAGAATGACCTGTCTAGAGAAGCAATTTGTGCACTGCAAGGGATCTAATTTGACTGGATGAGAATTCATGTGGAAAAGTAGTCAGTAAGGCAGGCTAGCACGTTGCAACCAATCTATGAAAGCTTTTGAATGTCAGGTGAGGAGGAAATGACATGATCAAAATAGTGTTTTAGGAATGTTAATCTGGCAGTGATGTATGGGCCAACTGAGGGGAGAATACCTGGAAGCAGACAAGAAGCCATTGGATGATTGGAGGTGTGAGAGAGAGAGAGAGAGAGCGCGCGCCGCGCACGTGCCTGCTGAATGAGAGTGGCAGCAATGGGATTGGAAAGGAGGAGATGGATTTAAAAGACATGAATTGTTAGGATTTCATGACTTCCTGCCTTAAAAATCATCCCTGTTACTATGTTACCTGTAGGATAAAAAGGAAAAGGAACTTAGGTTTATTACACATTTTCTGTGTGCCAGGGAATTTCCAGGTTATCTGTTATTTACTGAGTGTTGTACCAAATGTTTTAAATTCGTTATTTCATTTAATTCTTTTCTAGCCCCATGAAATAGTGTTCTCTCTTACATATCATGAAATAAAAGCTTAGAGATGTTAATTACTAGTAATTAAACAGTGGAACTAGAATTTTTACCCTAGGCTATCTGGTAGAAAGCTTGTTTTTCCCACTAAACCACACCATCTCATAAGCGTTGAGAATGGCATTAGAATCTGATCTTGACTTACCTCCCTAACCTCATCTCCTATTTTAGCCCTCTACCCCCTGGAGACTCCAGTCATACTAATTGTCTCCCCACTCCTCAAACATTCTAGCTCTTTTACTGTCTCCATATTTTTTGCTCACACTGATTCTTCTACTTTGAATGTTGAAATGCCCTTATACATCTGGTAAATTTCTCTTCGTTTTTCAAAAATCAACTCATCCTCTCTATGAAGAAACCATCCCAGACTGCCTCAGGCAGAATTGTTGCTTGAATGTCCACAGTATCCTGCACATACCTCTATTATAGCCCTTACGCCATTGTATGATACAGTTTCTCATGAACAAGAACATCTTCATTATCGTTTTATTACCAGTACAGCAAAGTCCCAATAGATATTGAGTACTCAGTGAATACTTAGTGAATAAATGAATGTGTGTGAGGAATGGCACTATGTAACCCCCCATGCTATTTGAACAAAATAATTTTAGAAAATGTTTGTTGACTAGAAGAAGGAATGAACCAATTGACCATGAGGCCATGGAAAGACCAAGGAGTTAGAATGCCTATGTCCTTCCCCAGGGTCAGTGTTTGATGTTCTTTTTTTTTTTTTTTTTCCTGCTGAGGAGGATTTGTCTTGAGCTAACATCCATTGCCGGTCTTCCTTTTTTTTCCATTTATGTGAGCCGCTACCACAGCATGGCTGCTAACAGACGAGTGGTGTACGTCCCGGCCTGGGAACCAAACCTGGGCCACTGAAGCAGAGCGCACCGAACTTAACCACTAGGCCACCAGGGCTGGCTGATGTTCTTAATATTGAATAATATCCACACCTTAGAAATTCAGCATTATTACTTTGTGTTTTTGGTTCCTGAAATTCTTAGCTTTTGAACAACCTAGTTTATGTTGACTCTAATTTCCTTCAGGCTGTGGACCCATCTAGATTTTGAATGCCTTGTCAAGAACCATTTTTATTTATTTTTATTTTTTGTGTGTGTGAGAAAGATCAGCCCTGAGCTAACACCCATGCTAATGCTCCTCTTTTCGCTGAGGAAGACCGGCTCTGAGCTAACATCTATTGCCAATCCTCCTCCTTTTTTTTCCCCAAAGCCCCAGTAGATAGTCATATGTCATAATTGCACATCCTTCTAGTTGCTGTGTGTGGGACGCGGCCCCAGCATGGCCGGAGAAGCAGTGCTTCAGTGCGCACCTGGGATCCGAACCCGGGCCGCCAGCAGCGGAGCGCATGCGCTTAACCGCTAAGCCACAGGGCCGGCCCTCAATAACCATTTTTAAAAGCTGCCACTTAATAAAGAAAAACCTAAGAGCAAAAAGCTTTGTAATTTCACCTTGAAAAAGTTATATTGCTTCCTAGAAGGGCATTCTGATCATGTTTATTTAACTATTTGTTACCCTTATACAGGTCAACACATTATATACTCTGAGATGCTGAAAAAAGGGAGTTGGAGGTGCTAAACTTAAAATGACTTTGGATTGGTCTCTTTTTTAAATTTGGAACCAAATAACTGTAACACTGTGTTCTCTCCTCATTTTGCATTTGTGATGGAAAGGGCTAATCAGTCAATTGTGGTAGCTACCTTTTCTCAAAAATTACAAGGGGCTTAGCCACTGGTTCCCCCATTAAGGAAATTTGTGACACATAATAAACAGTTCATCTTAGCAAGATTAAAAGCAGACTGAATCAGTAGTAGTATGGAGCAGTGAAAAAAAAGTAAAGTCTTTGCATCCATGTAGTTAGGTGACATTTACCAGTCATTTTGCCTTAAGCTGTGGTAGAAATACAGGCTTTGGAACTCATGGAGGGCAAAATCTGCCTGTACTACTTACAGCTGTGAATTATAAACAAGCTGCCTAAATTCTCTCAGCTTTCATTTTCTCACTTGTACAAATTGAGATAAGGACGCCTTATAGGAATGTGGTATGAGAAATACACATGCAGAGCTAGCCCTGATGGCCTAGTGGTTCAAGTTCCTGAGCGTGGAACCACACCACTCATCTGTCAGTAGCCGTGCTGTGGCAGTGGCTCACATAGAAGAACTAGGACCTACAACTAGAATATACAACTATGTACTGGGGCTTCTGGGGCAAAAAAAGAGAGAGAGGTAGATTGGCAACAGATGTTAGCTCAGGGTGAGTCTTTTTCAGCAAAAAAAAAAGAAAAGAAATAGATGTGCAGCATTTAGCATAGTACTAGATACATAGTAGGTAGTCAGTAAATGGTGGTTGTTATTGTTGAGAATATGAAAGCAGAATCTATTCTCTTTGAACTGAACTTGTAGGTTATTTTTGTGAACTTCAGATTATTTTTGTATAACCAGGAGAAACATGGGGTTATCTCCCCCTGGTGTCAGTTATCTCTTTAAGAGAATGGTATATGTGCAGAAAAGAATTTGATTACTTGTAGAGAAATGTTTTCATTACCACAGTCCCCAAAGCAGTTATCTCTTAGTGCCTCTCTTTGTGTTTCCTCCCCCCATAGAAATCTGATACCAGCATCAATGATTTCTTCAGTGAAGATGATGATACTGTCCCTTCTAAAAAAGTGAGTCAGTCAAAAGCTCTTGCCAGATCTCCTCAGATTCTGGAGTCAGATGATTGTAAATTGAAGAAGAAGGCAGCAGCCAAGAAAAATAGGTGAGCCTGTCTGTGAATGCTTGTTTAGAAGCAAAAGCAAAGGAAGATTATTTCCACAAGATCTCCTAAAGTGAAATGACCTGTGTTTGCCCAACACTTTCAGACTAATTGAGTTACAGTAACTCATTAAGTACTGCAATCCTTAAAAATGTAATAATATGAAAAGACGGATACAATAAAGTGGTTAAGGGAGAAAGCAGAATTCTAGGTTGTATGTGTGCTGTATTACACTTAAATAGAAAATTTGCATAAAGAAAGCAAATGAAAAGGAATACACGAAAAGTGACAATAGTAGATGATACATTAGAGTAGTGGGTAACTGAAGTAAAGTCTGTATCCCTTGTAGAAAACCTGATTCTGTAACATCAGTTTCTATATCTGTGTGGAGATAAGCCTTTAGATTACAAGAATGTCTTTACATTTTTTGAGATTTATTTCTCTGTGGTTAGGAACCAGAATTCTGATGATTAAAGCCATTTCTCAATTCTTGATAACTTGTGAATTAAGATGCTTGCTGCCCTTCCTCTTTCCTCCTCTTCTCTGTGCAAACTAGATTGTTTCATGTTGGGCCTCTGACTGTGTGCCTTACCACTCGGTATGAACTCCTTTCAGAAATTTGGTTGAACAGCAGATGCTATCAGAAGATCCAGAAGACACCGAGGTGATGGCACTAAGTGTGGACAGACTGGCCCTTCTGGGTAGAACACATTCAGTCAGAATCATCATCGAAACGATGGCAGTTCCTCCAGATAGTCCTCAAATAACCCCTGGCAAAAAAAGCTTTCCTGGGAGACCACCTAAGCTGACAACAACAAAAAAACGGTATGTTTCTAACATGGAAACGCTAAATTTGACATTTCTGGAAAGTGTGTCTGATGATAATAAATAAATAATTGTATAATTCTTTATGATTTGTAAAGTGCTTTCATATGCATCATTCAGTCAACAAAAATGTAGTGAATCCCTCAATAGGTCCCAAGCACTATGGTAGGTAAGTGTGAGAATAAACAAAATTAAGACCCAGACTCTGTCCTTGCATACCTTACAGTCAGGAAGAGAGAGAAACATTTAAATGGCTACCTATAATATAGGGCTTTAGGAGCCAAAATAGATGTTTTATATTAAAAGTGCTATGGGAGGAGCTGGCCCCATGGCATAGTTTAAGTTTGGCATGCTCCGCTTCAGCAGCCATAGGTTTGGTTCCCAGGCGTGGACCTACACCACTTGTTGGCAGCCATGCTGTGGTGGTGACCCACATACAAAATAAGGGAAGATTGGCACAGATGTTAGCTCAGAGTGAATCTTCCTCGTGCAAAAATAGGAAGATTGGCAACAGATGTTGGCTCAGGGCAACTCTTCCTCAAGCTGAAAAAAGAGGAGCACTGGCAATAGATGTTAGCTCAGGGCAGATCTTCCTCAACGAGAAAAAAAAAAAGTGCTATGAGAGCACAAGGAAGGGAGCCTTTAATTCTGCCTGACAGGATTGGTGAAGGCTTTGAAGAGAGGAAGTAGATCCTCTGAGGAGGACCTGAATAGGTCCTGAAAATAGGACCTTGAAAGATATGTAGGATTTCAGACAGAAAATAGGTTTATTGTTTGGTTTGTGTTTTCCTCATTTTTTTTTGTTTTGATTTTTAGCACTTTCTTTGTGGCATATCACTTTCCTGTGGGCTTTTCCAAAAGTGGATTGGGAAAGACAGCTTTGATCACTGAGGTCGTTCGACTTGTCTCCAGCAAAATTACAGATGGAGGTAAGAAAGAGACTGGTTTTCTGCTCCTTAGACATTTTGGCTTTAAAAGAATTTTTGAATCCCTAATTACTCATCTGACTTTTATAGTATCATAGAATCTTAGAGGCAGAAAGAATTTTGAAGTGAATCTATTCTAATTCCTTTATTTTATAAGCGAGGAAACTGGCCCAGAGGTGCCATGACTGTCCTGATGCAAGGCAGCAAGTCAGTAATGTAGCTAAGACTACAGCTTGAAACTCCTGACGCTTAGGTCATGTTCTTTCCACTATTGCTATTTTTCTTTTCTTCTCTTTTTAAAAACAGCTTTATCAAGATATAATTCACATACCATACAATTCACCCATTTGAAGTATACAATTCAATGTTTTTAATGTATTCTTAGGTATGTGCAACCATCACCACAATCTAATTTTAGAACATTTTCATCCCGCCAAAAGAAACCCCATACTCATTAGCATTCGCGTCTCAATTCCCTTTTTGTCCCCTAGCATTAAGCAACTCTTAATCTACTTTTTGTCTCTATCAGTTTTCCCATTCTGGACATTTCATATCAATGGAATCATACAATATATGATTTTTATGACTGGCTTCTTTGACTTACCATAATATTTTCAAATTTCATCCATGTTGTGTTATGTATCAGTACCCATTCCTTTTTGTGGCTGTATAATATTCCGTTGTGTGGCTATACATGTATTTTATTCATCTATTCATCAGCTGATGGGCATTTGGGGTGTTTCCACTTTTTGGCTATTATGGATAATGTTACTCTGAACCTTTGTGTACATGTTTTTATATCAATGTATGTTTTCACTTCCTTTGGGTATATACCTAACAGTGGAATAGCTGGATCATATGATAACTATATGTTTTAACTTTTTGAAGAACTGCCAGACTGTTTTCAACAGCTGCTCCACCATTTTACATTCTTACCATCAGTGTATGAGGGCTCCAATTCTCTACCTCCTCACCAACACTTGTTATTTTCCATTATTTTTTTATTCTAGCCATCCTAGTAGGTATGAAGTGGTATCTCATTGTGGTTTGTTTTTTTGTTGTTTTGGTTTTTTTTGTGTGAGGAAGATCAGCCCTGAGCTAACATCCATGCCAGTCCTCGTCTTTTTGCTGAGGAAGACTGTCCCTGGGCTAACATCTGTGCCCATCTTCCTCTACTTTATATGGGACGCCGCCACAGCATGGCCTGACAAGCAGTGCATCGGTGCACGCCTGGGATCCGAACCGGTGAACCCCGGGCCGCTGCAGCGGAGCACGCGCACTTAACCACTACGCCATGGGGCCGGCCCCTCATAGTGGTTTTGATTTGCATTTCCCTAATAACTAATAATGTTGAGCATCTTTTCATGTGCTTATTGTCCATTTGTATATCTTCTTTGGAAAAATGTCTGTTCGAATCCTTTTCCCATTTTAAAATTTTTATTATTGGGTTGTGAGAGTTCCTTATATATTCTGGATACAAGACCCTTATCAGATATATGATTTACAAATATTTTTTCCTGTTTATCTATTTTTTCTTTTGTTGCTTGTGCTTTTGTTGTTGTCTTTTTTTCTATTTTGTTTTAAATATTTCTAATACAAAAAAGTAAAAGGGTAATATAATAAACATTTATGTTTCTGCCATCCAAAATTATAGCTGCTTTTCTAACAGACTTTGAGAATATCTTTGCCTTGGTTCTCCAGTTTGATCCATGAAAAGTTCATCAGTGTTGAGTTTCTTCTCTGGGAAGTAGTTTGAGAAGTAAAAGATAAGGTCCTAACTCTCTTGTACGTTCAAGCAACTTTCCTATACGGCATAGTAACATTGGATTTTAAAATTTTTCTTTTGCTTTGTTTTGTTTGTTTATTTGGTTTTTGAACTAAATATAATCCATTCGTGTGGTTCAAAATTTCGTGGTCCCATCTTTGTAGGCAAATAATGTTGTAAGTTTCTGTTATATCCTTCCTAAGATATTTTATGCATATGTAAGCAAATATGTTTATTCTTTTTTGCCCTCCCCCCATTTTTATCTAAGTATTAGTGTACCATATATACTGTTCTGCACCTTTCCTTTAACATTATATCTTAGGAATTTTTTATATCAGGACATAAAGAACTTCCTCAGTCCTTTATGACTATATAATATTCCATTGTATGGATATGCCATAATTTAAAACCTCTATTGATCAATATTTAGGTTGTTTTCAATATTTTGCTGTTAGTGCTTCAGTGAATAATCTTGTACATGCATCATTTCTCACTTGGTGTGAGTATATCCAGCACAAACATTAAAAATAAATACTTATTTACCCTTAAAAACAGCACCTAAAGTAATTTAATATACTCTTTTATTAGAGTATATTGTTTTACTTTCCCCATCACCTTTAGGAAGAATTAGGGCATTTAAAATTTTTCATATGTTTACTTCCTGGCTGTATGCTTAAATTACTAAAGCAACAGAAGCTGCTCTGGAAGTTTGGTCAGAGCATTTGAGAATATGTAATAGATTCTGTTGGCTGAAGTAAGTATGTTTGAGGAACTTTAATGTGGTTAAACTTTTTTTATCAAACCCCATATGCAAAGAAAAATGTTGGATTCTTTTCTCAGGTCTTCCTCTTCTACCTCCTACCAATGTGACATTTGATGAGTTGCTTAAAACTTCTCTGAACCCCAGTTTCCCCATCTGTAAAGTTGAGATACAGTAAGGACACAGTTTTGATATGCATGAGTTTCAGTTAACGTAGTACCTACAAAGCAAGGGCTGCCTATATTACACAGGGATTAATGGACAGTCAAATGGGATAATAAATGTAAAAGCATAAAATTCTAAAATATTATGTAAGTAATAGTAGCTCACATTTATTGGGCGCTAAATTATGTGCCAAGAACTCTACTCAGTGTTTTGCATACATTAATCATTTAATCCTTAAATTAAAACACACACACGAGGAAAAAGGAAACTGAGGCATAAATCAATTAAGTAGTTTGTCTAAGATAACACAGCTGACTTATGGTGGAACTAGAATTTGAACCTAGAACTTTTGATTAAGCGTGTGCTCTTAATCTATATTGCTTCTCATGCATTATTATTGTTAGCCACAGTGTTTGAGTTCTCCCCATGTTTTCTGAGAAAAAGATTGTATGGGAAGTGTGGATTAAGCATTAAGCCAGGAATTGGAAGACAATTCTAATTCTGATTATACCACACACTAATTCTGTGACCTTAGACAAAATCACCTTTCATCTGTGGGCCTCTTTTAATAGTAATATGGATTAGACTAGGTATTTTCAGGATCCCTTCCAACTCTTAAAAAAATCTTCTCTGGGACATTGTTAGCAATTTATTTACATGAATTTTTTCTTCCATTTTTACCTTAACTCATGTTTAGTGGTGAAAAGAAAAAAAAAAACATGAGCTTAAGAAACAGAATTATGTGAGAAATACAGTAATATAGTGCGAAAATGTACGTAGGTGGTGAGGACAAATCTGAGTAGCACCAGACTGAAATAGAGTTCTGTTTGTACATAAAGGATTTTATAGTGTTCAAAGTGCTTTTTCATCTATTACCTCCGTTGATCCTCTCAGCACACCAATAAGGTGTAGGTGTTGTCTTATTCCCCTTCCCTTGGTAGGGTAAGCAGGTAAACTGGTCTAGTGGGTGTGGGCTTCCTGGTCCAGACCATTTGTTCACAGTTCCCGTGTGTGGATCCAGATAGCAAGACCCAAATCCTGTCCATGAGTACGAAGAGAAATAAACAGTCAAAAATTTAAGATGGCAAAGATGAATAGATCAGTAGGTCAAAATGGGTAGTTTGAATGAATACCAGAGATTGTGGATTCTCTCTGTAACTGGGCCTTTTGTTTGTGAAGGTTCTTCACATCCATTTTAAGGGTCTAGAAGTAAATGGACTGGAAGATCATTTTACAAGTGATAAATTGTGGCTGAGGTGGTCACTAGTAAGTAACAGAACTTACTCATATCAAAGGATTCTAGTCTCAAGTTTCTTTTTTTTTTTTTTTACTTCTTAAAGCCCCATGGCAGTGAGCACAGATTCAAATACTACCATCACTTTATCCCATTTACACTTGTTATGGGATAGAAGCCCCTTCCTTTCTATCCAAGAGAAAGGCTCTACCCTGCCTAACACTGCTAACGAACATCAGTACCTAGAACCTTGTCTGAGTGTGACAGTAGGCGTTCCCTAGTCTTCAGCCAGAAGATAAACTCATTTTTGTTATTACAGTTTTTGGCTCAATTCTTTTCTTCATTCATCCGTCATTGTCCCACCTCCAGCCAGCCTCCTCCTTTTGTTACACTACCTACCAACTTACCTTTTAAAAACAGTGGGTCATGTTACCTTACACCCAGTGGAGTGTATGGTATGTCTCTTTACACATCCTGTGCTCATCTGCTTGACATTCATTTCTCGTACCAAAGCATAGCAACATAGCACTGCTTATCTTCCTTGTAGTATACCCAGGGTTTTCTCTTTGTCTCTGCTCCTTCCGTCCTACAACCCTAACACTTTTGTGACCTAGATTTCTGAGAGATATTTTAGTTAGATTTGAAAGGGAGGTGGGTGGTGTCAAGGCATGGACTGATGATGGTTCTAGTTGGGTGGCATGACATGTGCTTATATGTCTGGTTCTCCTTACAGTGGTGAAATTCCAGCAGAGATTTGTGTTTCCGGTACAGTTTGGTGGGCCAATGATAGAACACTGGTGGAATTCCAACCTCACTTTCGAAATTTACACAAAGAAAACCCCACAGAAAAAGGTAATTCAGGATATTTTTCACCTTTGCCTCACCATTTACACCAGGGATTTGGAGCATACTTAAAATTATATTCCTATCTAAACTAGGAATTTCTCCAGACTCAACACTAATGCTTATGATTATTATTTATTATTATTATTTTTAATCTCTGCTGCTTGTTATAGACCAGATATTATGTTAAAGGCTCTACATGAACACATTACCAAATTTAATCATTAAAACAACTCTGTGAGTTAGATACATTATTATCTTCATTTTACAGATGAAAAAACTGAGATTTAGTGAAGTTAAGTTACTTGTCTAAGATCACCCAAGCTAATAAAAGACAAAGCCAGGACTCCATCCCAAGTCTTTTGACTTTAGATTCTAAGTTCTTAACCTCTTTGCTGTGCTCCCTATTATGGAAAATTAGCCTTAATTTGAGACTCTGCTTCCTTTTTTCAGGCAGAATACATTAGGTATCCAGGCTATGTCCAAAAAATTATAATGTGGATATAGCAGTTTTGATCAGCTAATTCCAAGTTTATAAAATTCACTTGCAACTGGTACAACAGAAATCAATAAACTATGTCATGAGCAGTTTTTACTTCCTTCAGTAAAAGAGTAGCTTTTATAATCTTTGACCTCCTCTTTGGTATGGATATCATGAGGAATGCCTCATGTTTGTTTTTTTCAGAGGATATAAATAATACAAGTTCTTTGTGGAAAATATAGCAAAATTAGAAAGAGGAGGAAAAACACGTAATTCCACAACCTCAAGACATCCTCTATAAACGTTTCAGTATATTTACATTGGATCACCTAATTAATGACTTTCGTTCTAATAATAAAAGAATTGTACATATTTTTTATAGAAAACTTGAAAAATATTTTTATAAAGCAAAAGTTACCTATAATCCCATCACCAAGAAATAACTATTGTTAATATTTATGTGTAGCTCCTTTATCTTTTTCAAATGATTACAATATATTATATATGTAAATCTTTGACAGTATTAGGATAATTTTGTATGCAATTTTTATCCTGTTTTTATTTATTTATTTTTTTGAGGAAGATTGGCGCTGAGATAACATCTATTGCCTATCTTTGTCTTTTTCTCTTTTTTTTCCCTGAAGCCCCCAGTACATAGTTGTATATCCCAGTTGTAGGTCCTTCTAGTTCTTCTATGTGAGATGCTGCCTCAGCATGGCTTGATGAGCAGTGAGTAGGTCCGTGCCTGGGATCCAAACTGGCGAGCTCCGGGCCATTGAAATGGAATGTGCAAACTTAACCGCTGTGCCACTGTGTATAAGCTTTTTATGTATTATTCATTGTCTCTTTTGTATAAATTTCCAGAAGTGAAATTGCTAGGCCAAAGAGAATGAATATTTAAGCTTTTTATATTTTTTGCCAAATTTGCTGTCCAAAAGTATGTTGCCAGTTTATATTCCCAACTTCAGGCATATGACAGCCTCTATTTTTCCATAACCTTGATAGTATCAGGTATATTGTTTTGTAATTTTCCTAGCTTTAATGGCAAAAATTTGTATCATCTTAATTTCATTTTTTATTTTTAAGAGTGAAGTTGAACATTTTTTGTAAAGAACTAACTCTTAAACACAGAAAAAGATAATCTTCCAAACGCTTTGTGATTCATGACACCCTCTGTAATCTTTCAGGGAGAAGGAGGACCAAAATATGGCAGAATATGAGTTTCTGCTTAGAGTTGCCTCAGTCAAATAATTAAGCTGTTTACCTTATAAGCATGGGTTCCTTTATAAGCCATCCTATCGTGTCACTTCAGTTAAAGTCCCCTCTGGCTCCTCTTTAATTTAACCTGAACTTTTTCTTTCCTTCTTCTCTCAGCCAGAAGTCATTGGATCTGCGGCACTGCCTTTGAGAGCTGTTATTCAGTCTGAGCTGCTTTCTTTCAGTGACCAGCTTCCAGTGCAACAGGAAAATGGTCAGACTCCACTTGGCCCCCTCAAGGTATGTAGATATACATTTAGGTAGTCAAGTATTTACGGAGCGTGTATTACTGCCTGGCTCTGAGAATATAGCAGTGAACAAGAAAATCAGAGTTTCTACTCTTGCAGCTTATATTAAAATAGGGCAACAGAAGTGCTGTGAAGGAAATAAATGGTATGATGTATTAGTGAATACCTGGGAGGAAGTAGGAGATGGTGGTCAGGGAAGGTCTCTCTAAGGAGGTAACATTTAAGGGGAGATTTGAAGAAGGAGAGGAAGAGGATGCCAAGTAAAAAGTACAGGAAAGATCCTTTCAGAGAAAGGGAATAACATCTGTAAAGGCCCTAAAGCAGGAATGGGCTTGGCATTTTCAAGGGACAGAATATTGCCACAAGATAGTGAGCCAAAAGGGAGAGTGGTAGAAAGTAAGATCGGATAGGCAGGCAGGAGCCATATCATGCAGAGCTTTGTAGGTCAGAGTAATGCATTTAGATTTTATCCTAAGAGCCAGGAAAGGACATTGAAGCATGGGAGTGACATCTGATTTACATTTTAAAAGATTACTGTGTGGAGAAGAGATTGTAGGGGGCAAGAGGGAAAATAGGGAGGCTCTTGCATTAGTCCAGAAAGGAGATGAGTGATGACTTGGACTGGAGTAGTGGCAGTGAACAAGGAGAGAAGTGATTGAGTTTGTGCCTAGTGGAATGAATTCTGATGTGTAACTCATTGGAGAGAGGGTTCTTTCCTTGTGTTCAAAAGCATCAGAATTTCTTAAGTGGCAGAATTTGAATGTGTGGCTTCAATATAGCTTTGTCTCATTGTCCTGGTGAGCTTTTAAAATCAGCCATGCCTAAAACATTTCCATAGCTCCTCATCACCCAAAGGATAAAAATACAGGGCTCACCGTGTGACCCCAGCCTGCCACTGCAGCCTTCTCTCTTGCAGCTTCCATACCAATAGCCGTGTCAAACTATGTGAAGAATCACTAAGGTATCACGCTGGTTTGTACCTCCATGCTTTTGTTCTTGATTTTCATGCTGCTTCCTCTTCTTGGAAGCCCTCTCTGCCCTCTTCCTGGTCTTCTTGGTAATAAATATCATTTAGTTTTAAAGACTTGTGTGATTATCATTGCAAAAAATGAACATCACATTACTCTTCCACTGTTAAAGTTCTATTTTTTGCTTGCCTAGTTCATTCTGAACTGCAAGGTTTAAAATCAGAAAGGGGTAATAAAGAGAATCGATGAGCTAGAAATTATTTCTAACCTGGCTGTGTTGAGAGAAGTACCATTCTAGATAGCTTGCTATCTATATTCAATAGAGCAAAAGAACTTTGCTGTGGGTTTTAAATAAAAGGAACAGCAAGTCCCCTTTTTTCCTAATAATTCAGCCTAAAATAGTGACCACTTTCATTCTTCATCATTTATCCTGCATCCTTTTTTACTTTTTAACATGAACTTTTTAAAAATAATTTCAAACTTAGAGAAAAATTGCAAAAATAGTACAAAGTCATATACCCTTCACCTAGACTCACCAATTTTTATGTGTGTGTGTGAGGAAGATCAGCCCTGAGCTAACATCCGTGCTAATCCTCCTCTTTTTGCTGAGGAAGACCAGCTCTGAGCTAACATCTATTGCCAATCCTCCTCCTTTTTTTTCCCCAAAGCCCCAGTAGATAGTTGTATGTCATAGCTGCACATCCTTCTAGTTGCTGTATGTGGGACGCGGCCTCAGCATGGCCGGAGAAGCAGTGTGTCGGTGCACGCCCGGGATCTGAACCCGGGCCACCAGTAGTGGAGCGTGTGCACTTAACTGCTAAGCCACGGTGCTGGCCCCAAGACTCACCAATTATTAACATTTATCACATTTGCTTTATAATTGTCTGTCTACTTCTTCTCTCTTTCTTTTTCTCCTTCTTTCTTTTTGTCTCCCTCCCCTCTACAGACACACACACACACACACACACAATTTTTTTCTGAACTGCATGAGAATATGTTACAGACATGATGCCTCTTTCCCCCTAAATTCTTGTGTTTCCTAAGAACAAAGACGTTATCATACCTAACACTGTACGGTTATAAAAATCAATTTAGGGCTGGCCCCGTGGCTTAGCGGTTAAGTGCACGCGCTCTGCTGCTGGCAGCCCGGGTTCGGATCCCAGGCGTGCACCGCTTCTCCGGCCATGCTGGGGCGGCGTCCCACGTACAGCAACTGGAAGGATGTGCAGCTATGACATACAACTATCTACTGGGGCTTTGGGGGGAAAAGATAAATAAATAAAATCTTTAAAAAAAAAAAAATCCATTTAACAGTGATAGTATGTTCTATCTATGGTCCATACTCAAATTTGACCAATTGTGACAATACTTACCTTTATAGCAATTTTTTTCCAGTCTGAGATCATCCACTGCATTTAATTGTCATATCTCTCTAATCTCCTTTAGTCTAGAACAGTTCTGCAGGCCTTCTTTGTACTTTGATATTTTTGAAAAGTATGTCCAGTTATTTTTTAGAATGTCTTCCATTCTGGTTTACCTGAATCACTTATTACTATGATGAATGAAAGATGATGATTTTCTAACTCCACCATTCCCTGTGCATTTATTAATTGGCATTCTACTATATGGAAGAGTTTTCCCTTCTCCCATATGTATTTATATTGGTACAGACTCATGGATTTTACATTATTCAATAGCTTATAATCCATTACTGTTATTCATTTTGATGCTCAAAATTATCCCAGATTTGGCCAATGGGAGCCCTTTCAACTGGATTCCGTGTCCTTTCAACGTGTCTCCATCCTTTTCTGAGCACATCCTTATTTTCTGGCACAAGATGATGTTCCAGACTCATCTTACGCAGACATGTGCTGCATAATGATATTTCGGTCAATGATGGATTGTATATACAACAGTGGTCCCATAAGATTAGTACCATATAGCCTAGGTAAGTAGTAGGCTATACCATCTAAGTTAATGACGCATTTCTCAGAATGTATCCCCGTTGTTAAATAATGCACGACTGTATTAATAAATCATCTACCTAGTTTTTCTTAATCCTGGTAAGGTTTAAGGAATGTATGTGCAGTCTATTAGTGTTCTTACTATTGTGGTATTTTGAGGATGAGTTAATTTATTTGCTAACAATCCGATGCTGCTTCTAGCTCCAAAATTCTGATTCTGATTCTAGAAGACGTTCCTGTTAACTCTCTTCCTTTTGTTTTCTATAGGTAACTGTGGAGCTTGTTGTAGATAATAAGGATTTCACTGGTGTCACTACTAAGTTAAGTAGCAGCACCCAACATACCCCACTTTGTGCTCTTACAAGTCCAGATAAGACTCTATCAGAACCTAGCCAACATGTTACCTGTACCAAAAACTCACAGAACCTAAATCAAGTTCATGAAGAAACTGCAAAGAAAGCACAGAATTTGGTGTTCTCCAACCCGAAGTCACCAAGCCCTGTTGTGCCAAATCCTTCAACCTTCATGGCTGTGCCAGCCTCTCATAATTTAGTAAATCAGACAAATGGGTCAACAAAAGAGAGTGCTTTGCTGTTGCATGTGCTGTTGATGGTGCCAGATGGGAAAGATTTTGTTACTGGAGAATCTGAGAAACCACCACCATGCAATGTTTATTTAAATTGCAAACTCTTCAGCACAGACGAAGCCACCAGATCTGTCATCGCATGGGGCACAACACAGCCAGTCTTTAACTTTTCTCAGGTAACTTTGTACATGTCTTAACATTCCATATCCATTAGGGATGTATGGGAGTGGGAGACAAGTATGTTTCCCAAATCACAGTTCCATTGTAAAAGAAATCTAGAATGTTCAGACTGGGAAGGACGTTTGTAATTTTTGGTGTACAGATCCAATCCCAGTATTGGATGGGAAGAGGAAAAGACATTTACAACATTTTAGAACTTTTTGTCTTTATTTCTTTCTGCCCTGACTTGGTTGATATGGTTTCCCACTATTTTTTTTGCCTGAATTCTGAGTTCTTTTCCTTTCTGCTTCCTCTAGAACTTTAATCGGTTAAACTTCCCCCTTTCTTTTCTGCTTCTCCGACCTCTCCTTTATTTATTTATTTTTCCTCATTCTCATGTATTCCTCCACTTATTTCAATACTCATCTTACTTGATTTCTCTGTAGAAGTTGAAGCTATTGCTTAAATTGTTTTCCTTTCTTGATTTTTTAAACTCTACGCTCTTATTTTCTTCCTGACTCAACAGCTGTTCTTTTTCAGTCATTGGGCCAGTAGAAAAACTAGGAAAAGAGTGATGACCCCAGCATTTCTCCCTTTCTCTTACCTTTAATTATCGGTGCTCCTGTTCATTACTCTACCGTCAGTACTCTTCTGAGCCAACCCTCTTTTCCCCATAGTCACCACTATTCTCATAACTTCAGCTATCATTTGTATGAAGATAACTTCCAAATCCCCACTCCTGTGTAGGCCAGACGTTTCCCTCTAGTTTCAGATCTCTGTATCTAACTACATGCTGGTCATTACCACCTGGATGTCTCAAAAGCACTTTCCACTTGGCACCTAACACATCACCTGGCTTATCGTTAGGTAATCAATAAAGATGTGTAAATGAAAGAAGGAATTCGAATGTGTCCAAATCTGAATTTATTATTCCTCCTAAACCTATTCCTACTCCTCCTGTCTGCCCTAATTCATATTATAGTTTACTCAGAAACCCAAGCAGAACCTAAAAGTTGTCCTTGACTCTTTCTTACATAATTATTCACCAAGTTCAGTAAATGCTGCAAACTTAATTATCTCTGGAATAAATCCTCTTACCTCTACTCCATTGCCACTGCTTTCATTCAGGCCCTCACTTTCATTCCAAAAAGCCTTTGGTCTGGCCTACCTGTTTCTGGCCTCTCGCTGTTCATCTTCCTCTGTGTGCCAACAGGAATGATCTTTCTAAAACACTAGCCTGAATATTGACTACAAGACCCTTGAAGAACTGACTGTCTATACTTCTCCAGTCTTGACTCCTGCCACTCTTCCCTTCACACTAGATAGTCCAGCTATGCTTGACTACTTGCAGTTTCCTGAATATTCTCTTTTCCTACCTCTGTATCTTTACATGCGCTGTTTCTTCTGCCTTGAGTTTTCTCTCAGCCTTCATGACTCCTATTAGGCAGAGCTGTTTGTACTAGTTAACTCTTGCTTATCCTTAAGATTTGGGGTTAGTTTCTCTCGGAAGCTCTCTCTGAAATCTCCCTATTTGCAGGTTAGGTTGCTGTGTTTTACTTTTTTTGATATCAGGGAACAGTAATGTGCTCAGGGTACCTTATGTAATTGGAGTTTCTTAGATGGATGGATACAAAAGTAGCTGTGCCCCGGTTCTCTGCTCTTCTGGTGTCTTCCTCTCATCATGCCTACATCATTTCTGGTTTCGCCCTTTTTGCCTCTCATGTTTTCTGTTGGTTTCCTCCTTGGGGCTTAGCTCTCCTCAGTTGTTGCAGTTGTACTGCAGCTTGGGTTCCTTCAAGTTGGTGGGCCCTTGATTCTGCCATTAATTTAACTGACTCTGGTTCTCTTTGTGACTTCTCTTTTCTCTTTCAGCTACCGACTGGCTGGTCAATTCTAGAGTAATTTTACACTGAAAATCCAGATAAACAATTGGCCTTACTATTTAGCAAGACACCTATTGGGCAGTGATTTTTGCCTTAGGCCATACCACCCAACCAGTGGATTGGCTGCCCTTTGATTGGGTGCTCAATCCTTGTCTAGGCAGTAACCATCTTTGTTTCAAAAACATCTGTCTCTCAGCGGGGGTTTACAAATGGGTCAATTTGCCTTAGAAAGGGTTAGATGAGCTTGGCTGGCATCATGATTGACATGTCTTACAACCTTCTCTGTGTCCTCAAAGCCCCATCCTATATGAGGTTTGTCATCGGAGAACTCATACCATTTCATATTTGGCCTTTGTATGTTGGTCTCTAACACCAGACTGTGGCTTCAGACTGAGGATACAGAGTGGGTTTTATTTTAATGTCTTCAGCTCCTAGCACTGTGCGTGGCACACAGTATGCTTTCAGTAAATGGTTGCTGAATAAAAGTATAAATTAATCCTTTGTCTCAGATATGGGTTTTTGTTTTTTGGTTTGTTTGGTCATTCCTCTCCCCAGGTGATTCCTGTCTCTCTGTCTTCCAAATACCTGGAAAGGCTTAAGAACAACGTGATGGTAATTGAAACTTGGAACAAGGTGCGGAGCCCAGGACAGGACAAGCTGCTCGGGCTGGTGAAACTACCGCTGCATCAGTTTTACGTGTCATTCAAGTAAATAGGATCTTTTGGAGTATTCTTTATTTTACGTCTTTAACTTTGTATGGACTGAAAAGGAATTCTTTTGGTTTGCAAACATGACTAGCCCAAAAATTCATTGGAGGACTTTTCTCAATTTCGCTAGAGTTGCTGCTCTTTGTCTTACGTTAAAGCAGTCTTACAGACGTTGCTTACCATGTTTCATGCCCTATGCTAAGAACCTTACATATATCAAGTCATTTAATCCTCACGACAGTCCTCTGAGGCAGGTAACTTTAATTTTCATATTTTACAAATGAGCTAACAGAGGCACAGAGAAGTTAAATAACTTGTCATATATGTCATAAGTAGTAGAACCAGGGTTAGAACCCAGAGAGCCTGGCTCTAGGGTCCACTCTCCTCATCAAGAAGCTCTACTGCCAAAGGTTATCACCTTACAAAACTAATGGTTTATCTCTGTCACAAAGCTTTAGTATTGTTTACATCAACTATTTGCAAGATCTCCGTACTGAGTATTGTCTTTTAGACCTTCAGATTTGATTACTGCACTTCACTTACCACTACCCAACACCTAGATGGGGTATTGATTTACCTGAAGTTTAGTTCTTTCCTCAGTACAGACTGTTCATTTTTTGTTTTGATTCAAGGTGCTGATTTTTTAATTATTTTAGCACTGACCTCTTTCCTAACAGCCTTCTCATGGTTCTGTGTTTTAAATGCTGTGTTTTACATTTTACAAAGACCACTTTTGTGGGCACTATCTCATGTAAACTTTTCTATAACCCCAAGAAGTATTATCATTATCCCCATTTTACAAGTGACAAAACTTGTCCTTTGACTTGGAGAAGCCACTTCTCTGGCTTTCTTTTCATCTTCTGTAAAATGAGGGTGATGATAGATCCCTATCTCCCTCTTGGAGCAATTGTGAGGATCCAATGAGAAAATAAGTGGGTAAGCCTTCTGTGAACAGTTAGATGCTTATGATGGTAACATTGGAAATCATGGTCAGGCTAAGGAGTACTGCTGGAATCATGGATGTCACTGTCAACTGTAGGCTTTTGGTTTTTTCTCCTTTTTTTTAGTTGTGATATTAGTCTGGTCTGGTAGTCCCCCACTTCTCATTTCATTAGAGCCCATTCTTTGCTGAGAGAGCATAAAACAATAGTAGCTACCAATTACTGAGCACTTAACATGTACCAAGCATCATAGTTGGTATTTTACATTTATCTCAGTTTAGTCCTAACAAGAGCCCTTTGATGAAAGTTTTACCACCTCCATTTTATAGATGAGGAAACAGACTTAGAAAGGCTAAATTGATTATTTAGTCATACAGCAAGTAAGTGGCTGAGCTAAGATTCAGCTTGTATAATGAAGAGCATTTGGACTTTTTCCTCTTCTGTTAATAGTGGATAATATCAACCTTTGCAGTGTTAGAAAGATTATAGAAACTCTGTAAAGTGCTTACTACACAGTAAGCACTCAGTAGATGGCAGATATTATTGATAATATTATCCAAATCTTATCTGCCAGACCCCAAACTCCATAGTTTTTCTAGTTGACACACTGCGTACCTGTAAAATAATGCAATTCAGCAAGCCTCTACTGAGATAGTGCTCAATCCCAGATGCTGGGCTTGGGGCCATGATGATACAGATGATCAGACACATTCCCTGCCCTCAGATTGCTACATTTGAAATTTATCTGCCTGGTAATTTTTATTTGTTGGATTATGGATAGAATCATATGTTTTTTCAAACCACCATTACTTTTCTAGTTAAAGATTCATTTTTAACAAACTAAGAAAATAAGCCAAGTAAGAAATGAAGCAACTCTATGACATGATTGATGATTGGTGTTTGTTCATCCACAA